>NC_089215.1:6316180-6616180 GCF_963930695.1 Labrus bergylta | reverse complement strand
GAAATAAGAACCAGCAAGTGTTTTTCACATTTCTGCCTGATAAACAGCTTGCAATGAAGATGAATCAAAACTGTTATCTCGTCTTTGCAACAGACTAATTGTCCCAACTCTGAAATGTCCTAATCGGAGGCAGAGGGAGAACTTAAAAAAAAAAAAAGAGTCACATGGAAGCAGAAAGGAGGGAGAGAACAGATGCAGAAGACGGACAAAGAGAGAAAGTGAAGGCAGCAGTAGATGAGGAGGAGGGGGGAGGGGGGGGGGGTACAGGAGGCAGATGGATTCATTTTTTTCTGATCTGAACAGCTAAACAAAAAGCAGAAAATGTGATAAATTATGCCTACGATTCCTATCTCACCACCAGCTTCATCTGGCAGCGACGGAGGGATGAGAATGAGAGCGACAGCAGCGGGCGGAGACAGCAGATAGAAGGAAGAACTCAACTCGCTATTACACACACTCAAATTCACTGATCCATAATTCATAGATATCACTTCAGAATGCGACTGGAGATGTTACAGTAGCATTAAAATGCATCAACATTACTCAGTCTTGACACAGAGTATCAGGGGCCAAACACGTGTGTGTGTGTGTGTGTGTGTGTGTGTGTGTGTGTGTGTGTGTGAGTGTGTGAGGTGAAAAGCTCGAGCACAAGGCCGAGGAACCCTGAGCTTTGTTTGAGAGCAATGACAATCAGGTGAACGATTTGATGTGTTCGAACTTCGTTTTTTTTATGAACGCTGCAACGGGATTGGTCGAGTTTATTGGGCAGTGCACTGCAGCATGCACATACATATAATCTGCACATGTTCATTTATACGTATGTGTCCTTGAATGTGCCTCTCAGTGTTTGTTTAAACATGCCTCCAGGTATTTTCGCTGCTCAATGTGATGTCAAGTGTTTTTTTTTTTTTAGTTAGCTAGTTAATCAGAATTGGAATCGTCTGAACCAAAACGACCCACCATATAAGTTTGTCTGACTTGTTGTTTCATGCTTTAACGCCTTTAACTACTACTATATAGTAAGGGGCAACCTCCAGTGGCCGCAGTTATAATAATGGCAGCAAAGGAGGAAGTCAAGTGACAGAATGAAAAGATTAAAATGACGGGACAGTCTGGGGAGGCTGTGTGAAACCCAACGTCACGTTAACTCCATTTAGGTTCTGCAAAACCATCTCATAAGCCCCTTACACACATGCAGTGCCCTCCTGAACATTTCCTGACATTGTCTAGTCGGGCCACCATGCCTGAACACAAACAGCTAAATATTTTCACCACAATAATTCAGACTTTTTCTCAACAGCATCCTTGAAGAAGGCTTTAAGTTCTTCAAATGTACAATTGTTGAAATTCTTGAAATGTGTTGCTTGTAAGTGTAAGTGTTTGAAGGAGCCAGTCTGTACAGTACATCCAGTCAGACACACACTATCACAGCCTCATTTCCAGCCAGGAAACACCCTGACATTTACACATGTGTAGCATTGAGGACATGTTACCTGACATAAGAAGGGACATTACGAGATACATTTAAAAAAACTTAACTTCCAGGTCCTCTTTCAAAACAATAACAGTGCACCACTTTTACATTTTGGTCAGTGTTGTAGTTTATTTCTGCACTCATGATATAATTGTTTAACTTTGATTCAGAATATGCATCACTGCTGAACGAGAGGCTGGAGTCATTTACCAAACAAGTTGACTAAAGTCGGACCCGAATGTGACGTCATAACTTCTTTAATAACTACCTCACAACCTTAACACGCTTTGACAAAATGACTGCACTTTAGAGTATTTCCTGAAAAGCTACAACATCACAAGCTGGCGTCTTTAAAAATGTACGAGCACGATTTTAATATTTTAGTCTGGACCAAAGTGGTGGACCACATGACTTGAAAAATTAAGAGAGGTTTAGAATCTGTGTGTGCAATTTCTTTTGTTTTTTTTCCTGGTTTACTGTAACTGTTATCTCTTTAAAAAGCCTCGACTCGCTGCCTCAGGCTCGTGAATCTATTGTTTCTGTTAACAGATGTTCGTCTCACTGTTACACATTGTCTGAGGGGCAGGGGCGAAAAATAGAAAGGGCACCAGCTGCATGCAGCGGGGCAGCAGCGATCCCAACGTTTTCTAGTATGTAGGGCGGCCTGTGAGGCACTGTATCAACTTTTCTACATTGCAAGAGCTCCCTGGAGGGGAATTTATCCTGTTTATGTATCAGAGGGCTATCATAGAGGGTACTATTGCAGCTTTTTTTTTCTAAATTGGAGACATTTGGGGCCCCCCTGAGTCCACTAGTGTCTGGTAAATGGTTACACACGGAGCAAAACACTCTTTCAACAAACAAATGTACATAAACATGCCCGGCTGCTTGCATAGGCACACATGACGGACGTTAATGTGTTGAAAACGAGCGTGTTATTTGTTTGTGTGATCCCCTTACGTCGCCCAGACGCAGGCAGGTCCCCAGGCTGTGTATGACGTCCTCCGCCAGGTCCGAGTGGTCTGAATCCCACACCAGCCCGATGGAAACGATCTCCGGTGAGTTCATGAGCACCCGGCGGATACG
The DNA here is from genome assembly GCF_963930695.1 of Labrus bergylta. Lineage (NCBI taxonomy): Eukaryota > Metazoa > Chordata > Actinopteri > Labriformes > Labridae > Labrus > Labrus bergylta. Next base: position 6,613,620 of record NC_089215.1, on the reverse strand, counting down.
CAGCACCTCCCCACAGTTACTCTGAGAGAGAGAGAGAGAGAGAGAGAGAGAGGTGAGAGAGGTGAGAAATTAAGGAAGGAGAATGTGTGATCAAACAGTTTCATTCATCCTGTTTTATGAGGCTTGTGTGACAGCGGTGTGCGACGCTAAAATCAACCATTTATTTGTCAGTGATGAACACACACGCCTGTATGCAGATACACACTCAGATAAAGTGGGAAGTGAGAGGCAGAGATTAAAGGCGGGAGGAAAGAGATGATGAAAGGACTTTAAGAGAGAACGAGAGAGGAAGGAGCAGTGTGCCGAGCTGTATTTGTCCCTCGGGCCTTCTGTCGAGTTCAGAACCGTGTGTTCTGAGTCCTTCCTTTGAGTCATGACCCACCACAGAGCTTCAGCGCAACACACACACACACACTCTCGCAGAGAGCGCACACACGAGCATGCACGCAGCGTTGGCAGAGCCGGCCTCAGAAACAGCCTGAGAACACCCCGGCAACGAGACACTTTGCCAAACACTCGCAAACACACATATGCACAAAAAAAAAAAAAACACACACAGAACTCTCCCTTTGTGGGCGGTGGGACGCCTCGAGCTGGCACCAAATAGGACGAAAAGGAAGGTTTTTCTGCCAGGGACTGCTTCTCAATTCTCAGAGAAAGACACAAACATGAGCCAAACAGCAGCGACACTCTCAGGCTATCTGTTAGCTCAGGACACATGCGCAGGACCTCAGTCGGCCCCTTCGTGCTGTCTCACTGCTGGTGACAACATCATCCGTCACATGATGGCTCAAACAGAGCCGCTCCGCTTCACGACACACAACACTGATCGCTGCACACTCGTCTCTGGATCTGGATGTGCAAAGATTTTCTCTCAGTGCACCGTGGCTCTGCAGACCCCTTCAAACAGGCAGGAGAGTTATGTAACAGTGCTGCCGGTCAAAGGATACTGTAGGTTTGCAGAGTGCTGATCGTTGCATTCTTCAGGGCAAAAAAAAAATGAAACAACTTTAGGGAAATCTTTGTGCTTCTGCTTCCTCGGAACTCATAAGAATCCAAAATTAAAAAAAAAAAGACAATCCCACTTTGTGAGTTTTAAAGCTGAGGTGGCAAACTGCTCACGTGGTCAACAGTAGAACACCTGTCACGGGGTAACAGAGTTCATACCATGGAGTGTATATGAGTCTATGGTTCATACTTAAAGGATCATTCTGGTTTGTTAGAACTCTGTTAATATGTTGTCTGAGCCTTTGTTTTTCATTACTGTACACACATACAAGAAGTTATTACGCTGTTATTTTAAAAGTTTAAATTATGATATTTTGGGGCGATGGGCGTGCATTGGTTAGAGCGTGCGCCCCATGTATGGAGGCTGTAGTCCTCCAAGGCTCCTTTCCCGCATGTCATTCCCTACTCTCTCTCCTTGATTTCTGACTCTATCCACTGTCCTATCTCTCCAATAAAGGCAGAAAATGCCAAAAAAAAAATTCTAAAAAAAAATAAATAAATTATGAGATTTTGCACCAGTGATTTGATGATGACATGTCAGGACGCACTATATCACTGTATACATATTTTGTCCCACCTGATATCAAAAGTGTGTTTTTTCTCTACATTTTTTGTCATTTGTGAAACAAATCAAAATAAATAGAATAATTTTTCCTACGATACAAAATGTTGTTTCAAGTTAACTGAACTCAGACAAGCCTTTGAAGTTGTACTTTTATTTCCTGCTTTATTAAACACTTCTCTATATCCAAAAAGAAATGATCCTCCACCTAACCCCTCTACATGTTACCTGAAACCAAATCTAACATGAAGATCAAAATAACAAACTGTCAGTTTATCAAATAAGATGCACTGTTGCAGATGAGACCTCGGAGCAGCATGTGACGGAGTTTAAATCAGCTCCTCTTCAAACACTCAAGACATCAGAAGACTCCTTTCACGTTGATACTTTGCTCTTATTCTTAGAGGACCTACTTAAGAGGCAATCCCTGCTCTTATCAGTTTGTGACTCTAATCCTCTTTGTTAAAGTCTGATAAGTACACGGATATGTATGATATCACGTCTCCGACGAAGCCCTGCACATTTCAAACCAGCAAAGAACATAAAGAGGAAGACAAAGATACAGAGATCTCACATGTAGAATTAAAATCAGGGCTGGTGGATATGTAAATATTCTCAGCTATTAAAGCTGGGAAATTGTTTCTGATGGAAGAGTGAATGTCTGATGAACTATTTTGTGGTTATTTATTGAATATTTGGAACTGAAATCAAAGCATCGCTTGAAATGAAAACGACACATTTTAGTTTTAAGGTAGAAATGAACTTCTCTAAAACAGTAGAAAAGAAATATCTTGCATTTCTTGCAAACTGTTTTTCCGCAGTGTTTACATTTGACTTATTGTTGTTCGGTGTCGTCTTCCCTAAAGACAAAATGTGTCCAAACGACCGACTTTGCTTCCATGTCGCGGATTGGATGTGTCACGTGACTCCGCCGTGAAAATAATCAAAATAATCGACACGGGGCAGATTACGTCGGTTAGAGTTTTTCGATTAATTGCCCAGCCCTAATTAAAATTGATCAAATTTCTGCAGAAAAATCATACGATGGTGTATGATCTGACTTTGAAATCAAATATGTTATTGCCTCAACCTCAACTCTGTGTCTTTACATTGAAATGATGTTATTTTGAAAAAGTAAAAGCTGTGAAAACCTCTTTTTTCTTTTCCTATAGATTCAATAAATTGGATTATTTTTAGCTTATTTATTACTGACAAAAAAAAACAAACATATCCACCACTTCACAGTTTCCTCTTTGGCACCCTATATTCAGTCTGGCACCTACAGTATCTCCCAGCAGCCTCTCTGCCATCCAAATAGCATCACTTTGTTTGAGCCGAGCCCAGTGTGGTATTAACAAAAGATCAGCGCTGCCAGTGATGGAAGATAAACAGAGGCAGGTTGCTCAACTCCCGCAGGACTGCGCACACACAACGTGAGCGCCGGGCTGGTGAATACGCTCGCGGTGTGTGTTAACGCTTGTGTCGGTGCTGCTGTGCGGAGGAGACGGGGGACGCTGAGCGGGCTCTTTTGTGCCGATACTTTGGCAGAGAGGAGCGGGCCGAGCGCGGGGGGGGCCAGGCCGGATCTATTCAGCAGCAGAACTTTCCCATGAGGCAACACAACACGCAGAGAGCTACAGAACCAATGCATCTTCATGCACGTTCCTCCCTCCACCTCGCTCACCACCTTTACCTTCTCTCTCTCTCTCTCTCTCTCTCTCTCTCTCTCGACTCGTGACTTTTCCTCCATGCAGCACTTTCTTTACTTGAGGCTTGTTGCTTTTATCGAAGTTTTTACCATTAAATATTAACATTTTTTTTTTTTTTAAATGTCACGGCACAACCGACTGTTCTTTGTCTCCTGCTGCAAGAAGATGATGAACATTTTGTTTAACTGTAAAAGAAGGCTGATGACGACGAGTCAGAAAATGTTTCCGGTAATAGAAAGTGAGGAGAAAAAAACGAGAGAGGGGAAAATGCAAATGAGCTGCTTGTTATGTAAACGCAAGACGCACCAAGAAAAGAAAAGGAAAGGGGGGGGGGGGGGGGGGGAAACAAAGTAAGACATGATGAAACTAGCAAAGTGGTTACGCTGCAAATGATATTCTCAAACTGATTCCACACTTTTTTTGTTTCTTTTATCTCTTCGTTTGTTGATATTTGAAATTAAATTTAGAAGATTTCTCTTTTTTTTGTCAAACACAAAACTGAACTCGTAGCAGAAGAGAAAAAGAAAGAGAATATAAAAGGGGACAAAAAGCACGAGGTCTGCTATGTTCATGTGTTTTCTGAATGTGTGTAATGTGTGTGTTTTGTGTGTGTGTGTGTGTGTGTGTGTGCTCTCACAGGACAGTTGCGCAGGTCTCCCATGTTGCTGGCATTGCGGAGCAGCTCTCCAAACATGTCCGGTGTGGGTTTCTCTCTGCACTCCAGCATCCTCACCGCCTGGTTACTGCAGCATCCAAACACACACACACACACAAACACACACACACACACACACACACACACACACACACACACACACACAATCATTAAACAACAACAATATAACACACTATGGAAGCAGATCGTTTATAAATAGAAGAAAACATCTATTGTTTGGCCTGATTGTGACTTGTTGCCACCAGAATCATTGTCTCCATTCTTCAAACTCGTTATGTTTTTTTGGGTTTTTTTTCTGTTCCGTGGCGCTGAGCGGTAATCTGCAGACAATTGTTTCATTTTCGCTCGTATTTCTGGCTGAAAATCAGTTCAGACGCTTTGAATTCTGCAGTGTTTGGTCCGCTCGCTTTGCATATTGCTTAGGCAACCGTTCACTGCACAGACTGAGTCAGTCCCTCAGGCTTTTCCTCATCTGCTTTAATTAAGAAAATAAAACAAAGGGGATAGAAGACGAAAAAAAAAAAAGAAGGGAAAAAGTAAGAACAAGTCTAGATTATACAGTCGTTAAAGGCTGTAAAAAGATTCCCTCTGAGCACGTTTTTAAATCCTGTCGAGCAAGATTATGATCTCTGACCTTCCTAAAGTGGTTAAGCTAAAAGACAATGTTCCAACAGGGAGCTCGAGCAGCGAAAGGAACATTATTATTGTTGCGATTATTAAAGGAACAGTTCGTCTTATAGTAAGTAGAACTTGATGAAAAACTGAGACAATCTCCTTCAGCAAACTTTGGAGCGATGACACTGAGCTGTATTCATCAGTTTGAGGTAGAATCGTCCTCCGAAGGACGAACTCAAACATGTTATTATGATCTGTGAATACCAGATGAGCTTGTGCACGCTCCATGCCATGTATGGGGATTATGTGGGCGATGAATCAGCACTGTTTTGTTTTTCTGGATGTAAGTATTCCTTTAAGAATAACGATTTTCAAAATAAGTCAACATTTCTCCTCCCCCTCCCTCTCTTCTCCTCTCCTCCTCTCACCCCTTCCATTAGCCTGAAATGAACTCAACCTCTTCCCTCTGCTCTCTCTCTCTCTCTCTCTCTCTCTCTCTCTCCTGATTTTATCCCCTGGCTTGACCATGAAAGCAGAAAAAACAACACTTGCTCCTTTTGTTTACTTTCCTCTGAATCGTGCCTGAACCAGACGTTTGTTTTGTCTTTTTGTTGCCCTCTGATTATCTTACTCATGTTGACTTTTGCATATTTGGCTATCTCGTCTGTAAACAACAGGCTCCACTAAGGGTAAAAATAGCTTGGCAGCACTAACAGGCACAAACAGAGAGCGGTGGCACCGCTGTGCCCCAAAAACTACCTCCACACAGCACTGTTTGTTTGTACTTTTGCCCCCACATTTATCCCTCGATTTCCTCTGCCGTGTTCCATTTCCAAAAGGGATACGGAGTGATATACCCTCTTATTTCCCTCTTGTTAAGACTCTTTCCGACCCACTGTTCCACTTATAGATTTATGTCGCCCCCTGGGTCCTCTGAATCAAACAGCTGATTGATTACTTCCCCTGTTCCTTATTTCATTGACTCAGAGTGTGTGTGTTTTATGTAACAGCTCTGAGGATGCACACATGCCCCGTCCATCCTGCGTGCTAAAGCCACTGTCTACCTGAATATTGTCGAGAAATTATGCACAAGCTCACCTGCTCTTCCATATGCATGAACATAAATGTGTGTGTGCATAATGTGTTTGTGCATGTGTGTGTGCATGTGTGTGCTCGGTGTTCAGTGGGGACCCGTGCAGGGAAGAAGAAGAGAACACGCTGTACCTTCCTTTACTGCCACCCAGCCTCAGCTTGCTGCCAGATTTACTGCAGTGTGTGTGTAGGTGTGTGTAGGAGTGTGTAGGTGTGTGTGTGTGTGTGTGTGTGTGTGTGTGTGTGTGTGTGTGTGTGTGTGTGTGTGTGTGTGTGTCTGGTCTTACCAGAGGGATGTAGTGGAGATGTAATGAACCATCTGAATGAAGGGCAAGGGGTCTGAAGTGGCTCCACAGCTGGTACACACACACTGCAAACACAAACACATCTTCAGAGAAGTCACAGGGCGTCAAACTGTTCATGTGTACGAGTTGTTTTTTTAACTAAAGCCTGAAAAACTGTTATGTAACAGCTCTTTAAAAGTCCCAGGGAATTTAGCTTGAAATAGCACAAAATGCATACATGATCTCAAACTAGTGTTTCTAAGAGAAAGGAGCCCTTCAAAACTCTCAGAAAAGAAGAACAGATCATCTGCTGAGAGCATTTCTCAGGACTGTGTGGGAGGGGCCAAGCAGATTTTGATTGACAGCTGCCTGGCTCATCTGCACAGTAATGAATCTTGTGAAAAGTGCAGACTTGAACATTATGTTGGAGTCACAATTATATAAAAAAACCTCTCCTCTGAATCAGCAGTTAGGTAGCTTGACAGCATTAAACGGATGTGACACAATAGATACACACTGGCTACTGACATCGTGGCATCCCACTTTATTTGATGATGGGACGATGACAAATAAAAAAGATTTTTATCTAAACCCTGAATCAAGAACACAAAAGCCTACATATCATCCACAATGGAAATGAAAGCAAATGAAAAGAAAACTATCCATATACACAAACACACAAACGCTGTCAAGAAGAGTCCAAATGTTGCAGTTATGTTTACATTTTGAATTTTTAGTTCGCACTTTCTCCATGTTGAAAACCGAAACCAAGTTCATGCAAGCAGTTTCAGAAGCACGGTGGAGTCTGTGTGTCTTCAAGTCTTCAGTTTTTTTTTTCTAATACCATGCCCATCAGCAGAGCTGTTTGAATGTGTGAAGGGACCATAGAGCAGTCCTCTGAGACTCCAAAAGCAGCCAAGTCTCTGTCAGGAGAGAGAGTCCTCTGGTAAACCCCAGAGAACTGATGAATTAACGGACAATCCCAAAAATAAATGCAGCAAAGTGGATTCTTATCTACTTTGTTTTATTCGCCAAATTAGATTGTTATCAGCATTTGGTGGGGGCTCATTTTGGAACCTGTGTTCAGCCAATGTCAACCCAGTTTTCTTATCATTTTCCTCAAAGGTGTCTTTAGGTAGCATTCTTGTACATCTACATTTACAAAGTCAGAAGGCTGCTGTGGATTTGGATTTTCGAGGGGCTCTTAAAGGGACAGTAGCGTGTCTTACCTGTTCAAACAGAGTCATGGCAAACTTCTGGTGTGGTATGCAGTGTTTGGCCGTGCAGATGTCCTCTCTGCTCTCGGCACTGATGTGGAAGTGGATACGCATCAAGAGGTTCTCCTGAGAAACGAGCAGCGGAAAACCTATTAACGTGTTTGTTTGTGTGCTAAGTTGGTACACGTGCATGTTTGTATTATATGCACATGTACAGTGTGTTTGTGTTTGTTTGTTTATGTGTGTGTGTGTGTGTGTGTGTGTGTGTGTGTGTGTGTGTGTGAATGTTTGATTGTTCCTCTCTGTTGGTGCACTTGTTAATCCGACCGTGGGAGCAGCATCTATATTTCATAAGAAGCCGACGGATTCCCTGACTGAACACATTTACTACCAATCGATCAGACAGAGGCTCGCATGCACACACATAAAACACACACGCAGACACACACACACACACACACACACACACACACACACACACACACACACACACACACACACACACACACACACACACACACTGTGGAGGTCTCTAAGGCAGAAAGAAAAAGAGGCAGAGAGAGAAAGAGTGAGAGAGACACTGAGAGTGGAGGAGAGCTGAAGAGAGGAGTGTAAAGACATTTCAATAAAAAAACCTGTGACTAATGACATCCTCCTTTCTTAATTTTCTCCTTTGATAATTGATAAAGTTCACTCCAAACTGAGACAGTCACGATTTTTAAACTGCAGCACTCTCATTGTTGAAAAAAACTGATGTGAAGACCTGTGCTTCAAATTCCAAATATAGGAGCAGAAGAAGAAATCATCTTTAGAAAAGGCTGGGAAAGGACTGGATGTCAAAATATATCAATAGTGTTTTGTTTTTTGCATCAATAAAGATAAATGAATAGAATAGAAAGAGTCTTTTTTCTGCCATTCAGCAATAAAGACTGTATAGAGCCGGATCCAGCTGAGCGATGTTTTTGAAATCATTAATCTGCAACATGAGTCACTGAAGATGAGCGACATCGTGACTGCCTTCTGGCTAAAGCTGAAGCAGAGTGCGAGCAGATTGTCTTGTAAAAACTCTTGACACTTTTTACAAATCTTTATCAAATTTAACACTCAAGGAATCACAGAAGAGTCAGGCAAGAAAAAGAAAAAGTCAAACTATAAAACTTTAATGAGCCAGTTAGGCTCATCTCTCTGCAGCAGAATAAAAATTTACACCAAAGCATCTGTCCAACATAAAGTGAAGAAACCCCCATTTGGTGTTTTTCAAAGCTTTTTTAAGTGTTTAACTTTATTTAAACCATCTTAAAAAAGGAGGCTTTGTACGACAGTTTAAGTGCTACATGTATGTGTTGTGCTGTGAGATCCTTTTGATCTTTTTTGACTTCATCTCTGTATAAAAAATCTCCAAATGCCTCGTTTTTTAAACCAACTTAAAGCAAACAACATTCAGTTTTCTTTCTTTCTGCTTCTTTGATACTGAGCTGTTTGAGTGGATCGAGTCATACTTTCATTTTTAAAAGGTTTAAATTTTAAATTTGAGTTTATTAAAGGACAGCCTGCTAGTGTAATACAACAATACTCAAATGAAATGCTATTTGACTGGGTGAATAAATCTACAAATATTGGCGCATATTTGTGATAAAATTAGTCGATACCGATAGTCACTTGATATCCTAAAATTGGCTACCAGATTTATCGGTCAGGTTCTAGTTCTGATATCATGGCGACAAAAATATAAGTCCTAGGCACCCAATATTGGGTAATTTCTTGTTATTAATGACCTGAAATTGCAAGCCAACTCCTGGAGACTGTCTAATTTGCGTAAATACATTGGCAATGTTTTGGTACCAATGTATCTATTTCAATTTAGACAGTGTCACCTCCTCTGTTCTGTGTCATAAAAATGTCACTTGATGCTAAAAGGACTTGAAAAACGTCAGTATTTGCCCACCTTTGAATATGAATGGCAAATATGACTGAAGATCTGGAAGTTTTCCTGTTCTTCTCGATAGTATGGATCATTGAAAACAGAGATTGTATCGGTTTAAAACATCAAAAAATATCTTACTATTGGAAACTTTGACAACCAAGTGTGCTAGGCTACTTCCCTTGGGGTTAAAGTAGTGTGTGAACTCTCTGTTAGTTCAAAGTTACAGAAGGTTGAATATGGCAAGGATCACCCTCACATCGTCACACAGAGTAACAAACCGAGAAATGAAAAATGAAGACAAGAAAGAAAAAAAGAAAAAAGTTGAACATATCGCACACAAAGATTCTCTGAGGCTGCCGTGTTGGATATCTTCTTAACCCTGAAGATCTCTGACTCACGCACACACTCATTCAAACCTTAAGGCAAGTCCTAAACCACTCCAGTGAGTTTGAGTGTGTGTGTGTGTGTCTCTGTGTGTGTGTGTGTGTGTGTGTGTGTGTGTGTGTGTGTGTGTGCAGCCATCTTGCTTCTCATACTCACAAAGCACTCTGCAGCGTCGTCCATGATACCCAGCTGAAAGCGTTGTTCGTCTTGGAAAGTCTTGGCCAAAGCGCTCCGCAGTGCATCTGATGGTAACACGCGCTCACTGCTGAACTGGAACTGAGCAAAGATACTCTGCAAACACGCAAACACACACACACACACACACACACACACACACACACACACACACACACACACACAAAGAAATCCATCAGTGCTTCACTTCAATGCTACAAATACACACGCTGCCATAAATTCTTTTACTCCTGCATTCTTGGAGTGGAAACTCACATTATGTGTGTCCGCGCACACACGTATACATTCATGTGTGTGTGTGTGTGTGTATTTATGACTTCATTTCTCTGCGTCTGAAAGGAAAGCCTGTGAAAGCTGTATATCAGCATCATGTTCCGTCAACTGACCCATAAAACAGGAACGGTGGAACTAGTTGTCAGAGTGTCAGGAACCAAAGTGCTGCTCGACAAACGCAGACCGGACTAAAACAAACGCCGCAGCAGAGCCTCGCGGCGCCGCTGGCCTCAATATCACAGCGTATCAATAATAAATGGCATTTGTAGTGCACTTTCATTCGACAAAAAAAACCCCCAGCTCTTATAGGGCCTTTGTAGCGGTAAAACAGAAAACAGAATCAAACTGTTGCAGGGGTCAGAGAGGAAGATAGGCCAGGGAAATGTGATCCCAGGGCAGAGCTCTAAAGAGGCTAAAGAGGAGGATCAGTCCGTGTGGAGAAGTTAATGCTCATTATCTAGATACTCCACTCGTGTGTGCAGCTGTGCAGGGTTGATGGGGTCATATTTCTGATCCTGATTTTGGTCAGGTTTGTTGCTCCCAGCAGGAAGGATATCCTAACAGTTACACAACACCTGATAATAACATTTGAAGAAAGTTAAACGCACAGTGTGTAAAAATCCGCCGCCAGGGGGGGCGCTCAACCAAAACAATAACAAAAGATGACGTCGAGGCTAGAGGGGGAATCATGGGAGTCCTCTCTGCTACTGGCAGAACACATTAAAACACATTAAAGCATCTTTAAGAGTAGATGTCCGGTCTGTCGCAATTTAGCATCAGTAACTCAAACCAAAAACATTCACTGCGACATAACGTGGTTATCTGTACATTTCGCGTTAGCTAAATAACCTGCTAGCGAAACTATCCACTCGCATTCGGGGGCCAAGGGGAGGGAAACATTACTATGGTAACAGGGAGCTCCATCAATCAGAGACATTGCTGTGACGCTCCATGATCGTGAGGTAGTGTAGTTCTTTTCCCAGATATCGGATAATCGAATAAAGCATGTTTTTCTTTAAACAAGGTACAACGATTTTCTAACTGTGACTCAAGAAACGTCTACTTTTCCCAACTCTTCCCATATGAATTCACAATAAACAAGACTCGCTTGAATAAAGGTTCAATCCCCGACCCTTAAGAGTTAAAACTATCCCATAAATATTAGACATGACAACTTTTCCTGTAGCTTGTAGGATACGATGTTGAAAAAACCTGGACTGTTTATTCCCCAGTTTGTAACTTTTACATCAAGTCCACTGAAAATACTTTGATCTTTATTTTGATGCAGAAGACTTTTTTAAAAGATTTTCTTCTGTAAATGATTCATTTCAATCACTGACAGATCATTTTGTTAACTTGATGACGGTTTGAGCTCTTCAAGTGTTTTCTAGTCGTTGTTTTTGTCATACATAGTGGAGGTGGTTTCAATAGCAGCAGCTGTAGTTATAGTGCTGGGAAAAGTAGTAGTAGTCGTACCAGACGACACGTACTTGAGTAGGGGTTATTTAAGTCTAGACGTGAGTGCAGAAAAGTTGCATCCAGTTCAAGCAGAGTCCATTAGAGTGAAACCTGACTGAGTCTGGACTGAGGAGAGCAGCAGACGTCTGAGAGGGCAGAGATAAAAGCAGAGACTCTCTCCACATCGCCGACGGATAAAAATGACCTCGTTTTTTTTTTGGTTGTAAGAATCCTCGGCCACACACAAAAACAACAAAAAAAAAAACACAAGCCACTATTTCTGACCAACAGTTAAACAGCCCAAACCAGACATGAACTCAAGCCTGTCTGACATGGCAGAGCGCTGCTGGTTGTTGCTCTGTTGGTTTTCAGCTCCAGTGGTGATTCGATCACTGAAAACCAGCAGGTGCTCTGTGACCTCCAGAATGAGAAACAGGGTATTATCTGTCAGAGATATTTTTAGAAAATCACATTTCAAAAGCACACATATCTTGTTTGTTTCCACACTTGCCGGTGTTCTTTCACGTAGTTGCAAAGCTTATGATTCATTGGAGCATTAGGGCTGACCTTCTCAGTAATATTCTTTTTGGAGAGGTTTTAATGAAATGAAAAGTTTATGAGTTATTAATCAAATCTAACAAAACATTTTGTTGCTCACGACGATGTCAAGAGACAGAATGATGTGAGAAGCTTACTCAACAAGCATGAAGGAAAAAGTGCATATTGGCGTCATTAAAGGGACACTTCACCCATTGAAACATGAATCTGTATTGACATTGGGTCATATATGTTGTAGAAATGTGAAATACATTTTGAAGTTGGTGCCTTCTTGGCCGAGAAAAGGCAGAAAGTATCTTTTTGGCTCATGTGGATGAAAGACACCAAATCCCAGAATGCACAGCACCACAGGCCACTCGCACTAAGGTCCTCTAGTTCAGAATCAGAATCAGAAATACTTTATTAATCCCAGAGGGACATTCGATCGTTACAGTTTCACACAAGACCGGCCTGTCGGCAGCAGCCATCTCGCCGCTATATTTATATTTCTTCGCCATTATCAGCTTTCTCCATAGAGCCTGTTAGCATAGCTTCCAAGCAATATGGCGGATGTTAAGTTTCGATTCTGGTAGTGAGTTCCCACCCACTGATCTGTGATTGGTCTGTAGCTTCAGTGGTAGAACTAGCGTTGGAGTTTCACCCCGCTAACCGCAACAGCTTCCAGTGACGCAAAAATCGTAATTTTGCGTCAATGGAAGCTCCTTTTCAGACTCAGAAGATTTCCCATCTCAGGGGAAAATGAGGGCGGGATGCACGACCATTCAAAAATACTTCCAGGTTTCTAATGATACAAAGCTTAATGCAAATGGCTGAAGTATCCCTTTAACAGGATTTTCACTTGCCAAACGCTAACAACTACATTACCCACAATGCAGCTAAACTTAAAAATACATGTTCCCAGGTTTGATCCAGCGTTCCTTAGTTTAAAGTTTTTTGATCTGCCAAATATATTTCAATAAAGCATTATCTGAGTATTATTACAACATTAATGATGATGACTCATCCTGCACTCAGGGGCATTTACAACATTTTCACCAAGTCAAAAGCTTTGTTGAAGCTAATGATCCAATCGAATTCATCCCAATGTTAAGCCCCGCCTTCTTTCTTGTGATTGGTTCTATCCTGTTCCAGTAGGAAATACGTCAAGACACGGCAGTTACAGATACTCTCAAAGTTCTGTTTTATGGGGAATTCAAACTGCGAGCCTCTAAAAGAGATGACCAAGGTCTACAGTGAAGCCTCCACCTGAAATGTGTTTCATTCCTAAACTTGTAGGCTCAGGATCCTGCAGATGTTTATTCAATTGACATAACTTGAGGAAATTAATCAGATACCAGGTGTCTCTTTCTAGACCAATAAAAATGTTTTATCTGTTTTATTAAAGCAGTACTATTTTTCAATGCCTGTGGATGAGTTATTGTGAGGCTCCTATTTGTGGTGTGGTGCTCTGAATTTATAAAACAAAATAACCCAACATCACCATCTTTCCCTGAATTAAACCAAGTTTGGGTCATTCATGACACACAAGCTATCCAGGAAATGTTATGTAGAAGACTAATAATGAGCCTGACTGTCAACACTAAGGCCATTTTACTCCACTTGATATATACTAAACCACAGTTGGAGTGCGCTAGAAAACGGTCACTTTCACCATTTGGTGGACCATATAGTGGGCAGTAACTAACACCAGCTCATGGTTTTCGATGGTGTACAGTTAAGAACTGTACAAAACATGGACGTAGTCTCAGTGACACCCATTGGTTTCTTCTGAGGTGTTTTGAAGCCAAACGATGCCATATTGGAAATCACTCCAGATCAGATCTAACCTATGAACCTGCTAGAAACAGGTAAAAACAAAAAAAGGTGGAGCTGAGGCCGGCCTACAACTTACCCACCTGTCAGTCAACCCAGCCCCGCCCCTTATCATGCGTTACTATGCAAAACTCTGAGCTTAAATATAACTAAATGGATTCGTTATGATGGCCATTTTAAGATGGGACCTAATGGGGTTTTCCTTGGCATTTGGAACCGGCCTCCAGTGGACACAGGCGCTGACATATTCTTGCTTTTCCACTTTGTCTTTATTCAAACCCGAGACGAACGCAGTAAGCAGCATAGAACCACCACACTCTACTTTTTGAAGAAGATGTCACAATGTCTGGACTGAAAGAAAAACCCTTCACATCTAAATACAGCCACAAAGAAGTGTTGTGAATATGTTTGAAGGTTGAAGCACCTGTTGAGGCTGCATTGACTGAAGCTCTACTACAGAGCATGACCTTAAGTTCATGATGAGTTAAAGAGTGCTAAAAATAGTCTATGAATCCATCTGTGGGAAACTCAGACAAGCAACAGTTCATCTAATTCATTAAGTGGCAAAGCCGTGACATTTTATTTTCTATATCTGATCATTTGAAATCCATAGTTAACATTTTGGAAGCAATAAAATGGCTGTGATCACATTGAGCGAAAATGTTATAAAACAATGGGCCTGAGAGTGGCTGAGTGTGTGCAGGCTGAGAGCTGGCAATGGGAAAGGTAATGCAGTCCTACTGATGGGAGTACATCGTGTGTGTGTGTGTGTGTGTGTGTGTGTGTGTGTGTGTGTGTGTGTGTGTGTGTGTGTGTGTGTGTGTCTGAGAGACAGAGAGAGAGAGAGAGAGAGAGAACCAGAGAAAAGAGAAGAGGAAAAAGGAACGGTGTGAGCAATATGTGTGGGTGTGTGTGTGTGTGTGTCTTTTTGTGTGTGTCTTTGTGAGTATGTGAGTGTGTGTGTACTATGGTGGCTGTACTGACTGCAGCAATGCGCCAAGGAGAATGGAGGGGGAATATACCCTACAGAGGGAGGGAGGAGAGGAGAGGAGAGGAGGAGGAGGAAGAGGGGAGGAGAACAGGGAGGGATGAGGCAGAGTGAGTAAGAGAGGGTCGGATACATGTGTGAGTGTGTGTGTGTGTGTGTGTGTGTGTGTGTAAGTGTGTGTGCAGTGGTCTAAGCATGAAGAGAGGAGCAATCTACAGCAACTCCCCCAATCATTCGTCATTCTTCTCTCCCACTTTCTTCTTCTTTCTTCTTCTTCTTCTTCTCCCTTTCTTTTCCTTACGTGAGTGTGTGTGTGTGTGTGTGTGCGTGTGTGTGTGTGTGTGTGTGTGTGTGTGTGTGTGTGTGTGTGTGAGTGTGAGTGCTGTTGAGAGAGATCAAGTGTTGCAGTGATTTCTAGAGGGATAGCCACAGGCAGCCTCTCAACTTATGTTTACTACAAGGGCGAGCGTCTTTATCTGCTGCAGTTAAACAAAAGAAATCTCACACACAATCCCCCCCCCCCCCCCCCCCCCCCCAAATAAAAGCACCAATAATCATCACTTATCTCCTCGCTGCTCCGAAATGGATGTTTTTAAAACGCAGTTAAAGTTCATTTGCTGCCTGTCTTGCTCAGTTATTCAGAGACTTTAATCTTTGTTGCCGCGGGGACCGCAGCTACAATCACACTGTAACAAAATAAAACATTACATCCTGTTGGTTTCTGACAAAGGAGAGGCGGTGACACGATGCTTAATGAAAAGTGACAGCAAAATGTGAACACTTAACACGTCGACAATACCTTTGATTTGTACGCCCACACCTGACTCACACACAACACGAGCACAAGCCAGTGTGTGTGTGTGTGTGTGTGTGTGTGTGTGTGTGTGTGTGTGTGTGTGTGTGTGTGTGTGTGTGTGTGTGTTTGGAGCCTCCCAGCATGGTTAGGAAGATTTGCGAGCATCTCAAGGTGCATGTGTGTAACCGCCTAACGTGTGCGGCATGCAAGTAAGATTTGTATGCATGTGTAGGTGTGTGTGTTTGTGTGTGTGTGTGTGTGTGTGTGTGTGTGTGTGTGTGTATGTGTGTGTGTGTGTAGCATCCCAGCGTGGGCTCTGCTAGCTCAGCGCTTTCAGTCAGCCAATTAATTACAGGGAAGCGCAGGAGACAGAACAGCGTGTAGAACACACACATCGCCGCTGCTTCACACACACACACACACACACACACACACACACACACACACACACACACACACACGAGCGCACACACACTACTACACTTAAGCACATTACACACAACACTTCCCTTCGCTCAGACACATATTTGTCATCATCGATGCAACAAATGGTTCGAGCAGAGCTGCATACGGCTTGCTCATTATGAGGGATTCATGGTGTTACAGATCTACAGCTCCTTGTTTGGTTTCTTCCTTTCTGCAGCTGCTGGATGACAACACGGTGATTCAATCTCAGACTGTCTTCTAAAGAGGTTCAAAGTGCTGTTTCTTATTCATAGGCAGCTCTTTACAGGGAAAAAGTGCCTGCTGCATGGTGCCAAACAGAACCTGCTTTTTAGATAAAAGTAGACGACGAAGAAGAACAAGCAACAGCAAAGAGGGAAACAAATGGTATAGCATATGGTTTAAACTCAGGCTTATATTAATGTGTTCAAGATGAGGGCTACAATCTTGAATTAATAAATGCCTAAATATTAAAGGCAGGGTTGTTCATTTTCTCCAGATATACTTTTTTTTTGGTTGAAATTGTCTCGGCCTCCTGACAATCATTCATGAGCTCTGAAAAGGGAACAAAGAAAATCCGTCATCTGTAGCAGGCGTGTAAAAGCTTTGACCAATGTCTGCCACGAGGTACCAACCTGATGAACCAATCACACGCCTCCCTGTCTCCCTGCACCCACACTCAAAGCAGCAGAGCTGAGGTCCGCTTGTGGACCAATGGCGCTTGTGCATGCAAGTGAGGGGCGTGGTTTTTGAGGGAGCACAGAGAGGATTGCTACTTTCAAAATCATGCTAATTTTGCGAAAATGACCAACCCTGCCTTTAATGGACAAAGCCGGAGTGATGTCACCCGTCTGTTAATTCAGGACGGAGGCTGCCATGCCGGAAATGCTGTCTGAACCTAACTGTCAGTCAACCTATCAACAGGTTTGAAAGCTGGAGCTGAGGCGGGTTTAAAGCCTCTTGACAAACTGTGACATCACACCAGCCTGTCAATCAAGTGAGCTACTCGCCTTATTGTGAATAACGCTTATCATTCATAAAATCAAAACGGATTAGCAAGAAGAAAGTTCACCCCCTGGAGTGTGCAGATCGAGACATGAGCTAATCAGACCTTTTTTTAGTTTTTTGTACCAGGATTTGAATATTTTAATTTCTGGCTTTTTTGAATGTGGTGTGTATGTGACTACTGGTGCATATGCACTCAGCCTCAAGTGGACACTCTAGGAACTGCAGGATTTTGCACTTCAGCACCCGGCTTTAATTTTCAGCACCGGAGGTTACATGTTCTGGTGGTAGCTTATGGGTTATCAAATATGTTTTGTTTGTTATTTTACTTTAAATGTGGCTCGATGTCAGTCTGGATTTTCAGTGTAGATTTTTTCTTTTTTTTTTTCCGAAACTTTAAGGAAGCGCTGAAATGACAATTTTTCAGATTCTCAAGCAATAAAACATTATAGCAGCTTCCTACCCCGAGCATGTCTTCACAGGAAAATGGCTGCTGTGTGAATATAGTTGTTTTTACTTTTTATGGTAGTAGGTATCATCGTCTTACACTTTTTAAATTACTGTCAAACAGCACTAATTATCGTTTTCAACTTTTTCTTTATTTCCAATTCTTCTTTTAAACTTGAAAACATGCAGCTAATCTTCCTCCTTTCTAGATTCATTCTAGGTTATAACATACAGTGGGAGAGAGTGGCTGTGTTCTTTAGCAGACAAGTTGTGCCTACGACAAGGTAAGCACACGTCCAGGAAGGAAACATGAGTGAATAAGAGAGGAAAGACAGAATAGATTGAGCTTCTATCAGGTTTCAAGTGTGCAGTCTTTAGGTGTCATGTTGGTTTAGCCGTCCAATGAAACGCTAAAATGTGCTGGAGGAAGAGAAAAACAATACGGCAGTATACAGACGTCCTAAACAGATTTCCCTCGTTACTTCATGATGACTCCTCATACTGGAGCTGACGACATTAATAAAGGCAACGTGAACAGAAGTTTATTAGAAGAAGAAGGTGAAAGCGGGTTATGAGAAGAAGAAGAAGAAGAAGAAGACAGCAGGTCCGACGGCCATGAAAAGACGATAAAGGATCAATTGTGATGTAAAATAAATACATTAATCCTGCACTTTACCTTTTTAGGGACATTTTATATTCTTCAGTCCGTCAGATATTACATGATCTTCTAGCAATCTATCAATTACTGCAGAATCATGATGTAATCTCTATCGTGAGCCCTCGTATCACATATCATATCGTATCATTACCCTGAGGTTCCCAACCACACTCAACCAAGAGGGAAGCACTCAAACAAAGAACTTCATTTCACTTCTGACATCACATTTTTGACAGTGATCTGTGTGTGTGTGTGTGTTTCTGTGTGTGTGTGTAGTAAAGTGAAAAGAAAACGTAAAGGAAACGCAAAGTTAACCACCATGTCTGCAGAGAAAAGCAGCGAAACAGAGAACAGCAGCAAACGGAGGAAAAATGGAGTCCTGGTGCTGTCAAGAAATCGGTGAGTCGTTAGGGGACAAAGGGAGAGTTTTATGTTTACCTTCAACGCGCAGAAGATACACGAGTCCTCCATACACTTGTGTGTGGTCAACTGTCGGAAGCTTCTGCGGAAGATGTCGAGATGCCACAGTACCTGAGAGACAAACAGGAAAAAATGAAATGTAAGCAGTTGGATCAACGTCTGAGATTTAAAGTGGAATATACTGTGTATCTTATTCAGCCATATAAATATTTTTTTTCTCTCTCAGGTCCCAGTGGATCTGAGGCCTATTCTTCTCTTCATTTCTCTTTGTTGTTGCACCCTCTCTTTCTTTGCCCATTTTTCTCCCTTTGTCTCTCCGAGCAGGTTGTTATTTTTTTGTGTTTCCGCCCTGTGTTTGAGTTGTCATCTGCTGTGTCTGGCAGAGAACAGGGGACATTTCCAGGATCTACTTTTAAGGGGAATTTCTGGACTCTCTGAACACGCGCCCTGTTTATAATTATTTTGGGATCTTACCGACTTGAGGGAACAAAAAGTTTGGAACTACCCGGGTGGATCACTTCCGGGGCAGCTGTCAATGAGACAATGAAGCGAGGCGAGATACTGAATCCCAAAAACCCCTGAAGACAAAGCCTTAAATGTGTAAGATAATGAGGACTTTTGCATAGCATAACAATGTGTATGTGAAGGGTTGGATGTAGACATGTTGTTACAAGCACCTTGACTGGTTAGAAGGCAATTCCAGCAATTAAATACATGATCAAGTCACATTGGATTCACCCATTTGAAAGCCCTGTTTATTACACAATGACGCTAAGAGTTTATGTCATTACAGCTGGTCGCTATAGTGACACAGCATGGCGGCAGTAACTCAGTCTGTAGGTACGTTGGTTGGGAACTGAAGGGTCACCAGTTCAAGTCCTGGTGCGGACCAAATCTGGAAATTGGTCTGATAGCTGTAGAGGTGCCAGGTCACTTCCTGAGCACTGCCGAGGTGCCCCTGAGCAAAGCACCAACCCCCTCCCACCAGCTCAGGAGTGCTCTCTGCAGCCCCCTCACTCTGACATCTCTCCATTAGTGCATGTCCACAGGATCATGATCGTGCATTTGTGTGCGTAGCATGTTCAGCAGCAGAGTGTAAAATTGAATTTCCCCTCGTGCGATGAATAAAGAATATCTTCTTCTTCTTCTTTTTCAAAGCAGTCATAGTGACTAACAGTAAATGACAGATGAAATGCTATAAATGCTTAGAAGAAGACATTATTAAGGTTTTAAAAACTGTGAACCTATAGTCCAGATGCATTTCAAGCTCTTGAGTTTGTGTAACTGTTGGCGCCCCCTGTGGGACAATGTGGTAGCTGTTACAGTTATCTGACGTCCTGTCCTGAACATTGGTAAAGAGTGTTCTCATCTTTTTTACAGAGAAATCTCATCCTGCTTTCTTTAACAGTCAAATGCACAACTGAAAGTCTTCCAAGTGAAATGTAAACAAAGGCTGTTTCAGCATTGTGCTGTCAGCCTCTGCGTCTGACATCATCAACTCACTGGCACCAGTTTCAGGCATGAAAACAACCGTATGAAATAATAGTCCGTCTTTATAACAATATGAATCCCATTTGCTTTTGTTATTCCTAAAGATGCCTTCATAATCATTTTGAGTCTATTTCATAACAAGTCGAACCTCCTCACAGGAGCTCTTGGTGATAACATAATGGAGAATGTTTCTGTCAAAACGGACTCAGGTGTTGAAGGGTTTTTTTTCACAAGAGCAAACAAGCAGAATGAAGCTCATTGACTCAGGTGCATAACAGTGTGTACCATTTTCTCTTGGTCGCATTCTGGGCTTTTTTTTACTATTGGATAGGACAGCTGAAAGGAAACGTAGGGAAGAGAGAGGAAGGATAACGTGCTCCAAAAAGGTTGCAGATCAAAAGTTGAACAAGTGATAACGTCTTTGTATACGGGGCGCCGGCTTTACAGACTGAGCACTCAGTGAAGCTGCTCGCTTATATTTCCTGTACATAGAGGTTTAAAGTTCAACTTCAGAAGACTGCTGGAGAGAGGGTCCCTCTGCTAGCTCTTCACTTTACAACATGACTCAAATACTGCCAAGACAGTCTCATCTATATTAGTTCTCTGTGTGGAGCTCTCTCGATTGGTCATGACTAATTGGCCTCGAGGAGAAATAACGCTGAAATATAAAAAAAAAAAAGTTGAAGGAAAGGAGTGGGAGACGACACGCAGCGTGAGGCCAAAAGGTTGGAGTTGAACAACCCGGAGCCACTGCGTCAAAGACTGTGACCTCTGACCTCTGGTGCAAACGCTCTAACCACTGAGCAGTCACCCCCATATTAACGACTGACTTGTACATGTGAGGTTTACATTTAGCTTCCTGTAGCTTTAAAAACAGGATAGATTTATTTTGCTGAATCTGGATCTAAAGACTTCCCTCAATCTGGGGAAGGGGGGGGCAGAGAATCAGTTTTCCACAGCTTTGTGTGCTTTCCAGCCATTTGGAGCTAATTGGTTTTCCCAGCAGCTCCTGCTGAGTGTGTTTTCCACTTTGTATATTTTCAGCAACAAAAAGAGTGAGAGGGAGAGATTCAGCGGGACAGAAAAAAAAAATCATCCGGCGCAGAGCCCAAAGGAAGAAGAACACTTAAAGAAACTAGTGGAGAAGTGGTCCGTGGAGGTAGACCTCTTACTGTCCTTCTCTCTCTCTCTCTCTGGTGCATAATTAGAGGGAAGAGCTCTCAGTACATCCATCCAGCATGCTGAAAGATAATATTGACACAACACTGTCCCTGAGGCTTCCACTCAGATCCACAGCACAGGACCACACACACAGAAACACACTTACAGAATGCACAAGAAGCAGCACAAAATACACACACACAAAAACCAATATGTATGGCAACCTTAGTAACACAAGTCTGCACCATGTCTGTGTGTGTGTGTGTGTGCATGAGTGTGTGTGTGTGTTAACTAGAGAGTGATAGGTGGAGGAAAGAGGGGGCGGAGGATGACGGACTGTATGCTGACGCTTGTGTATGTGCTCTACCTTTCCTCCCTCTCCGTTTTGCCCTCATCGCTTTCTCTGTCTCTCTCTTGTTTCTGTGGTCGTGATGAATCGGCTCCCTGCACAGCACTGCAGCAGCCACAAGGAGGGAGCACTCTCTCCATGCCCGGCTCTCTCTATCAGTATCTATCAATCTATCTATCTCTCTGCCTCTTTCCTCTTTTTCCCCTCTCTCTCTCTCTCTCTCTCTCTCGATCTCTCTCTCTCTCTAGTGGTGTCATTGTCTCCCTCTCTCTTTCACTCAATCTTTCTGCAGGAACGTCTCAAACAAAGGAAACAAAAACAGAACTAACAGGCAAAGATACAAAAAAGTGATCAAATACAAAAGCAAAGAATGGCCTCATTGTGTTTCTTGGAAGTCATCTGATTGTCATTTTAATTTGAGCTACGGACAAATCCAACAAGTAGGACTATATTTTATTGACAATGGGGGTCTTTGAAAATGGGGTCCTGTCACTCTGTTTGAAAGAGGTACTATATCTGTGTTTATTATCACGACAAGGAAGTCAAGTTATTAAAATGTATAATCCATACCATTTTAAGAAAAACAAACTATTTATCATACAATCCATGGTCTCTAGTTTTGGTAATATCCATTAATGATATTTACATCCAGTCACTTTCTCTTTGTATTTGTTGTGAGTGTTTGTTTCACATTAAAGTATTCGACTTTCAAAACACTGCTTTTATTTTGAAGAGGCAACAAGAAGTGCAACGCTTTAACCGTGATTTGTAAAATCAATCACTTTTGCACCTACTTATCCAAAGTAAACGACAGGCCTGAAATGTCTAAAATGTTTAGGATTACGACTTTGACCGTGACACCATGAGGCATCTGTGAGTCTGTCGTCTATTAATCAAAAGGTTTTGATCTCCAGCTCTCCAGCAGTCCACAAGGCCAAGTGTCCTTGCGCAAGACCAAGTAGCAGCCTCCGGGGTAGAAAAATGAAGCTAATGTGGATGTGCAAAAAAAAAGCGCAGTTCCTTCAGTGTCCACTTGAAGCTGGCTTCCAAAGCCCTGGAAGTCACATACACACGCATTGTCAAAAAGACAATTTTCATTTCAAAGCAGAATTAAAAAACATGTTTACAGCCTGGTTCAAATAACACATTTTATTTGAATAGTTCTTGTGTTTATCCACACACACTGTACAGGAGGTAAACATTTTTTTATGACTGATCCATTTTGATTTAAAAGGACAAGAGTTATGTATAGTTAGAGGAGTTACTGATATAACGTTGTAGCTGTTTGCTAGGAGATAAAGGTCCAGCCTTAACTCTAGCTCTTTGCCTGCTACTAGGTTGAAAGTTAGGAGAAAGCGTTTTCAATATGGCGACTGGCATTGATAGGCTTCAAAAGTCCGCTTCAGAAACCAATGGGTGACGTAACTGAGACAACGTCCATGTTTTGTACGGTCTGTAGGAAAGGCAATGAACCCCACATCGCTCCTGGTGGCATTGACATCGGCATGTCAATGGGATTAGTTAATACTGACTGACACTTTACATCACATCCTCTAACATCAGAGTATGAAAGTATGTTTGATGTGACATGTATGAAAAAGCCCTTTAAATGGTCAGAAGGCTTGGAAAGCGCTCTACAAGTACAGTCCATTTACACCAGACTATTGGTTTATATCCACTCAGAACTGGAGAGGACTGGTTTCTGTGAGGCTCAACACAAAAAAAAGAAGTCAGATACAGAAATACTTGTGCAGGACTAAAAGATAAACTCTCTTTTAACACTAAACATATTTTAAAACAAGCAGCTCACTCTATAGGTGAATACAGTGTTAATATAACAGTCACGTTAATACACACTCATTATCTGCTGGTTGATTTCAGCCCTCCATGACCTCATCCTCCTACTGTTTTTGAATCTTATTAACGCTCGTGGCAAAGGCATATCTTCTCCAGGGCATTTTCTGCATCACATGGTAGTGCCGTAGTCATGGCAACAGTCAGTTTCTTAATTTTTCTTGCACTTGTGACCCCCGGTAAGCTGTCTGCCAGCTAACAGGTTTTCACAGCAGAAAAATGTTGACCTCAAAAATCACACGAAATTAAGAATGACTCAGAATAAAGTGTCCCAGTGAGCCGAGGCAGTGAGATAGTGAGACAGCATGCACAAGAAGGACCCTATAACCGAAACATTAAATTACAGACAGCATTCATTTTATCATTAACACCTCGCCTTCTGCATAACCAAATGTCTCAGAGTCCGGAAATTTGAAGGATTATTTGTCATATTTTCTTCCAGTGCAGCAATTTTGTCTCCGTTTTTATCCCCATCTGTGATTGTTTTCAAACCCCTGCTACGACTTTTATAATCTCTGAGTAGACATGCAGGCCTCTTACCCTGAAATCTTCCCTGTTCCTCAGTTGATACCACAAGTGTCAAAACTGTACGTTTTTCTCGCTAAATCCTGCACTGCTGCTCAGATTGATTGTAAATCATCGCCCAATCTGACTGATGGAGGAACAGTCCATGCACATCATGCTCCTGTATTCTCTAATGTAAGTGTGTCTCCTACAGGGACATTAAGGCAGACCATCAGCAAAAGAAATTGAATAATCTATTTGGCAAAACAAACAAAAATGTCAATTAGCGTCGTCATCAGCTACAGAGCGCACCTCACCTCTATCCGAGAAATTACATTTCTTTCATCCTGAGCTGTTTACCCATTAACATTGTGATGGAAATGTAATGGCCTCCTGGATAATTCAGAAGTAAATGTTGTTTTAATTCACGTAGGGGGGGCTAAACTGAAAGTCACAAAGACGGTGGGTGGGAAGCAAAATTTGACTCCAGAGATCAGGCTTCACTTCCTGAGTCGTCAAAAGCACTTTGGGTAAAGTTTAGCACAGATGTTGTTCCAGTTAAATATGGAGACACTAGATTGTCTTTTTTCGACACTTCAATACTTTTCAGTACGCAGTGATTAACACGAAGCTGCTGCAGGCAAAAAGAGAGAGTAAAACAGTCGTCTAGTGAAATTCACAGGTCGGCAAATACTGACAATTCTCAAGTCATTTTAGCATTTCATTTTTATAGATGCTAACATTACATATGTCTCTGTGTAACCGGTCTTAATAGTGCAAATACATAGATTATGTTTCTGTACTGGTGTCAATGTTTTTGTGCGTGTTAGACAGTGTGAAGGAGGTTTATTTGGTCATTACAAACAAGATATTTCTTATTTGGGTTGCCTAGGACAGTGGTTCTCAACTGGTGGGTCGGGACCCAATCAGTGTCGCAAATGTGCGCCTGGAAAAAAAACGTTTTCTTGCTTCAGAGACACGTTTTGTAACGACTGAGATCCAAACTGCCACATTTTTTTTAGTAAATAAATTTGATTGGTCGAAAAATATCCAAAATTTGGGTCGCATTTTTTAACGGAGGAGTTGGAAGTGGGTCCTGAGGACAGACAAGTTGAGAACCACTAGCCTAGGACAGACGCTCCAAACCTCCATATAGCATTAGCCTCCGGCCCCCGGTGGCAAAATGTCTTTAGCTTCTTGTACATTACGATGGCAAATATCAAAAATGAAACATTCAGATTGTTAATGTTTTATCATTTTTACTTTCATTTAATAATCTAGTTATTCATTTATTGCATTTTCTTTTTGTCAACAGCTTTTTGTCATTACTCTTCCAGCCATTATCAACAGATGTTTGTTCTTTTTATAGTTTCTTATCAAAGTTTAAAACTGTGGTATCCCTGGCAACACTGGAGCAAAACCTTTAGGAGCTTTAATCTCTGCAGACTTTCCCAAATAAAACCAAAACCATGATATTTTACTACTTTTACTGAGTTCTGCCAGCGTCTAGACACTGTTATAAAAAGTGACAGTTTATTATTAAGAAGTATTGAGTAGAGGGGGTGGAGTTGGATAATGTGTGACTTGCCTGATACATGAAACAGGACTTCTTCATTATGTTCATCACAGTGAAGGTCGTGTTTGGCATCTTTCGAAACACGGTTTTGTTTAAAGGTAAGTCGTTTATAATGTCATGCTGTGAGAGCCCTGCAGCTAGAAACATGCAAACACTGTGAATGAACTCCCATGAAGCCAGAGGAGGAAAATGACTGCCAGCTTACTGTTTTCTGTCATTTTCAGCTTCTTTGAAATAGCAGGCATCAAAGTGTTGTATCTCTGGGTCTCTGTTGCGTTATAATATATTTCACACTTGTATTAATTCTCTTCTTTCTTTCTTCTTTCTATGTTCTGTAGTGTGATTTTGTATATCATGCGCTAAAACCCAAGTCAATCCAATCCAAAGCAACGTCTT
Source organism: Labrus bergylta (assembly GCF_963930695.1). Taxonomy (NCBI): domain Eukaryota; kingdom Metazoa; phylum Chordata; class Actinopteri; order Labriformes; family Labridae; genus Labrus; species Labrus bergylta. The sequence goes on along the minus strand of NC_089215.1, from coordinate 6,587,764 downwards.
ATAAACGTTCTTTGACCTCATCCGGTTATGTACAAACAGATTATTAGATGATTAGATCATGTTTAACTGCCCTTAAACTTATCATCTAGAAGCTTTTCATTACGCAGCACTCACAACAAAAAACTGGATATTTCTAATTATCTTCTATTTCATACTTTCTTCCCACTCATAAACTCACACAAACACACAAACACACAAATACAGTTACAGCTTAATAAGTGCATCCATGTGTTTCTGCTTCGTCAAAGCCCTCGACTCAATAACTCCTTCCGCTGTTTTATCTGTACCTCCATTACACAGTGAAAAGTTGCTGAGCATGCACACACACACACACACACACACACACACACACACACACACACACACACACACACACACACACACACACACACACACACACACTTTGAATCTCATTAAAATGCACACATCCAAACAGACGAACTATTGTTTCTGTTTGTGCTGCTGGTGCAACCCTGCAGCTTCACTGCAGCAGTGGGGGGTTAATTGCCGTGCCCAAGGGGCCCTCAGGGGCCCGGAAGCAGCAGAGAGTATTTCAGTCTCTTCTCACGAATGAGGAGAAAAGGCTTTTTAATGAACTGACAGCTGTAGATTCACAAAATTCATAAATTACAAATATTTGATGATTTTCTTCAGACATTTGAAGATACCCCACAGGGATTCTTTTTTTTAATAAACAATCAGACGATGTGCATTGACACAGTTTAAGATTGCAGTGACTAAGTGGAGGAAATACATTGGCTGCAACCAGAGACGCTTCAAAGCCATTTTTCCTTCCTTATACTGATTTTCAAATCGGACGTACGTTTTGGCTGATAGCGAGTATCCTAATGCTGCATGTAGGAGCTGCATTCAAGCATCATATTTGCAGTGTTTGGTGGATTTCTTCCTGCATTGTATGAGTCAGGTGTTTCTCCACTAGTCTGTTTGTCAGTGTGCATGGCACATCTGGCAGGAAGACGGGTCACAGCGCATGCAGTCATTGACCAGCAGTGTAGTGTTAATGATAGTCGTTTGCATTAAAGAGTTTGAGCACATTTGAGCCACTGCAGATGTTTCTTTTTTTTCTAACAAACCACAAGCAGCTTTAAACATCAACTCTCACTGGATTTATTCCTCGGATAAAGTCCGCTCATGTGTAATGAACTGTGCCTGTACTTTCCCTGTGGTAAAGACTAGAGGATACTGGAGCGCTATACTACTTACCTGGTATTAATGAGAAAGTATTGCTATGCTCTTGCTCAGTACACTGAAGAAACCCCGACCTAAAGACAAGAAACAAGCTAAGTCAAGGTAACCAGCAGCTTGTGGAGTCTCCTGATCTCATTTGTCAAGTAAAGAGTGACTCAGAGTGTGACTTTATTTCATGTCTTACCATTTAACATAATAATTAAAGCTCCTGTAAGGAAATTCTTTCAATTTATGTTGATTTTGGCGCCCCCTGTGAACAAAGTGTTACCTCTTATCTCTTTCTTAATTTTGTCATTAACATGAGGGGGATGACATGCACTAAACAGTGAGGAATCTGGAGTCTAACCTGTGATGAGGACTGGAGCCTCTGTAATGGGCATCTGCTCCAGGACTGAGCTAAACCAGGAAAGAGTCTTTGAGGATACATCTCATCCTCTTTACTTGAACTGTCAAAAGCATCGCTCATCGAGAATCTTTAAGATGAACAATGTTGAAAGGCTGTTTCTGTCGCATGCAATAAATCCCTTCATCCGACACCTAACCCCCCCGGCAGCCGTTTCAAACTTTAAAAGTAACTATATAAAAACCATCCATCTTTGCACTGATGTTTGAGTTTGCTTTTGTAGCTCATAAAGACTTATCAGGAATGAATTTCTGTCTGTCTCATAACCAGCTAAAAACTCGTCACAGGAGCTTTAACTTCAATGTACAAGCCTTGAAACCGATGCATTACCGTGACTGAACGCAGTTATTTCACCAGCTTGAAAACATTGAGCTTTTTCTGCTGGATTTCTTTGACACTGACACATGATAATTGACGTGCAATCCTTTGCATCTTTGCAGCTCTAAAACAGAATACGTAGCTGGTGACAGCCTAGACATAAATGACTGCGGTGTGTTGGTGAATGAACAAGTTTCATTTTTGGGGGCTGATCAAATATGACTAGTGCGCTTGTCGATCACAGATATTGAACTCTATGCAGTCCTGGAAACATTGCAGTATCAGAATCTTACATGCTCTAGCTGCAACCCCGCTGCTACTAGAGCAACGTACGTCCCAAACCTGAACTTTGACACCTTGTAAGAGACCTCAACCTGATCTGAGCGAAGTGGAAACTGATGCAGACTTCCTCATTTGAATCTATCATATTAGCAAACAATTATACATAGAAAATCACACATATACAGCCAATGAAAATTCGTCATCCCTGTTTATTTTGTCTCCTGTTTAACAACCCCTCCCCTCTATGTGTGCGTGCGTGTGTGTGTGTGTGCGCGCACATGTGTGTGTGTGCATGTGTGTGTGTGTCCTTGAAGTGGCCCATTTCTCCCCCGCTATGCTCGCATTTTTCAAGACATTTTCGTCATTTCTAAAATAAACTTTATGTCCTTCACTTTGTCTTTTCATCTCTGCTCATCCTCTCATCACAAGTGCTCGGGTTTTTTTTTTGGGTTTTTTTTAAAGCCCCTACCTTATTAGACTCTTTAATTCCACTCTTTCTCCCGGTAGAAGTATCCCCTGTAGTCTTCTCCTCTGTTTTCTCATACTGTATACTCCTCATCCCTCTTTCTTCTCTTCTCCTCCTTCAGAAACTTTTCTTCCTCTCATCTATCCCTCCGCTCGCTTCAGCTCTCCCTAAGCTTCTGCCTCATCACCCCTCTCCCTCTTCGGCTTACTCCAACCTCTCTCCCTCTCTCTCTCTCTCTCTCTCCCCCCTGTCTCTCTCCCCTCTCTCTCCCTCAAGCCAGTACTCGAGAGGAATTTGTGTGTGGGTGTGGGTGTGTGTAGGTGTGTGTGTGAGTGTGTGTTCAGAGGGTATGTTTGTGCCAGCTGGAAGTCTTGGGAGGAGAGTGTGTGTGTGTGTGTGTGTAAAGTGAGAGAGGAGAGAGGAGATGCAGTAGAAGGGGCAGCGCAGTGTGAGCAGCATCTTATCACACACACACATATACACACACACACACACACACAAACACAGAGAGAGAGAGAGAGAGAGAGAGAAAGGATGTCCACACTGAAGCCAGACTAGCAGTTCTGCCAAACACCACCAAAACACGCAAACACCCATTAATAAAGCCCTAATCTTATCCCTGTCGTGCTTAAATATCAATTTACTGCAGTGGGGACAGAGGGGAAGGTGGGGGCATGTGAACTGTGCGTGCGGGAGTGTGTGTGTGTGTGTGTGCGTGTGTGTGTGTGTGTGTTTGTGCATCTTGCAATTTGTGCAAGTCATTAAAATGCTTAACCCTTTATAGATGACGTGTTATTAGAAAGCAGTGACATACATCAGAAGAGGAACTGTCATTAAGAGCTGGAAAGATTTATTCATCTTTTCTGCTCCAAAATGGCAAAAAAGCAGCAAATTCTTCAATTCAAAAGCTTGTAATTTTAAAATTTTCAATCAAGCAAACATGGCCAACATCTCCTGGTGTTCCCTCCTTCACTGTGAGGATTTGATGCTTTCTGTCATTTTACAAGGAAACTCTTCGAGACTGAACTGTTGGGAAATTTGATCCGCTTTTATTTAAACTGTCTGACTTGTTTTCTGTTCCCTGTAATGATATTTTAATCAGGTTTCGATCGTTAGTGTTTCCAAACTTATTTTGTTGAACACTTTGGGCTACATCTTGCATGAAATGTGCTATATTCATAAAGTTGTTTGTAATTATCATTCTAAATTCAAAACGATAAATAGATTAACCGTAAAAAAAAGAAATAAAATTTTAAAAAAAGTATCAGCAGATTGATCGTTGATGATAAATAATCATGCTGGTGGCCTAGCGGTGGCAGAGGCTAAAGTCCTCTAAGGGGGTAGCCTGGGTTCGAGTCCAACCTGCGACTCCTTACATGCATGTCATCAACTCTGTCCACTGTCCTCTCAATAATAAAAGCATAAAAGCCAAAAAAAATAAATCATTAGCTACACCCCGGCAGCCTTTCCATCCTTACAGTGCATTTAAATAAAACAGCAATAAGATTCAAAAGTTGATATTCAGCTTCAATGTAAAGGTGTTCAAATCGTCATCAGATCATCAGCGGACTTCTGTCCCTTTGTTACCACATGACTCCAGTCAGAGAAAGATAAAGTACTTGGACACGTTTGAGTGACATCAAATTCAAACTAAGTCATCTTATTAAATAATTCAGTGACTGTTTGAGGTCTCCAGAACAACCAGACTTCAGCAGACATTCAGTTTCTTACTGTGATACTCTGCAGAATCGCACTGCAGACAATCTTACTTTGTGACTTCTTCTGGGGCTTTTTGGTCAAAGTCTGGTCTTCAGCAAATGTCAGAAAATGTTCAGAAAAGTGCGGTGTTGATATTTTAGACTGGCTAACTTGGCCAGTAAAAAATATAAAGACATGGTCCTAAATGTCTGCAGGAGGAAGATGTTTCTTGCCTTTCTGACTTAGTTAAAAAAAAAAAGCATCTGTGAGTGTGTGTGTGTGTGTGTGTGTGTGTGTGTGTGTGTGTGTGTGTGTGTGTGTGTGTGTGTGTGTGTGTGTGTGTGTGTGTGTTAATCTGACTGACCTGCAGAGCGCTGTTGAGGAAGCAGCTGTTCTGTCCCGGCTCGTTGCTCAGGCCTTTGCTGGGTGCAATAGAGGTCATGGTCCTCGGGGTCACCAGCCCCTGCACCCCGCCTGCCGCTCCGCCACCTGACGCAAAGTAGTTCCTCTTCCACGACATTACTACCTGGACGCTCCCGTTTCCACGACGAGGCAGGGAAGGGGCGGGGTAGCAGACCAAACGACGGCCTCTATGTCACTCCCATGAGAGAGAACGAGGGAGAATGAGTGAAGAGCAGAGGATGGGACAGAGGGAGGAGGAGGAGGAGGAGGAGGAGGGAGGCGGCTGAGGGAGATCGAGGAGATGCGAGGTGTCTTGGATGGGGATTCGGCACCCATATAACCCTCCCCCTCTCCAGCTGTGATTCTACTTAAAAATCTGTCCTCTTGCTGGGGCCAGCGGTTGGCTATTTGTTTGTCTTTTTTTAGCTCCTTGGATTTAGTTTGAAGTAGTTAAGGACATGTGAGCGTGTCCAAAGCGTCCTTTGGCATCCTCTGTCAAATAAATGTTGATTAAGAAGCCCTGCGTCTTTCATGTGGGGACCTCTTCAATGCTTTCTGCTGCTGTTTCACTTTGCCTGGAAGACACAAAAAGACACCTGTTAGGACAGCTGGAAACAACGACATTTAGCACGGATACACAAACACCACAGTGGGATTAAAAAACCTTTAAAAAATATGTTTTTGAGGCATTTCACTAAATTCTTTTGTTGGCACTGCATGTTTTAAAAAGCTGTTTTGCTTGGTTTAAAATCAGTGGCCCTGATCTGTTGAAAGTGAGCTGGGCCACAAACTGGTAGCTAGCTAACTTCAGGGGTTTTTGACCTAACCTTAGCTAGTCAAGCTTCAAAAAAAAGTTGGTAATTTTAACACAGGTTTAGCAGACAACGATATTATTAACACTTTCTTTAACTCTATCTTACTGCTATACTTTATTATTACTCATTACACCTGCATTAATCAAACATTCCAGTATGTAATGTGTCAAAATAAGCTAAGTTAGCGACTTCATTCGAAACTTTGTGTTGCTGTCAAGCCTTTTAGCATTTTGTTTTGGTTTTGTTACACATTACTTTACACAAACAAGCTCTGAAAAATGTATCCAGGCCATAAAATGCAAACGAGTATGAGCCAGAAGACAGACGCAGTTAGCGACTAGCTGGTGAGAGCGTTAAATATTTAACTGCTAAACAACCAGATTTTTTTTTTAATGAGGTAGGGAGTAGGGACCGAAACATGCTGAAAGTATAGACTCGACTTTTTAGTGAGAAGGAAACGCATAAAGAAGCAAATAAAACATTTTCAACCTCTCATCTTAATTTGAAAACATTTTTTTGCTAACACATTAGCATTAACAAATACTGAAGCTAACAAAGTGGTCATGCCTTTGCCAGCTACTTGTGATGTTTCTCTGCCCCCTAATGACCATATATCAACAAATATATATATATATATATATATATATATATATATATATATATATATATATATACTGTATGTATCGTCTTATTTCATAAATCATGAATCAATGAATCATGGAAATCATCACATGAACATGTTAGTCTGTGATATGACACCGGGACTGCTTGGAGAAATCAGTTATGTCATGACATAATCGGTACTTAGGCACATTATCTAGAGCTTAAGCTGGTTCAAGCATGGCTATGCAAAGCTTCCGATTGAGTGTGTGTGTGTGTGTGTGTGTGTGTGTGTGTGTGTGTGAGGGAGAGAGGGAGAAAAAGAGAGGCAGTGTGTGTTTATTACCCTACTGTAATTTTTGAGTGGGTGTGTGTACATGAAGTTGCGTAACACCACAGGGCAGGAGCAAACAGATCCGCAGTGCCCCCCCCCCCCCCCCCCCCCCTTCCCCTTCTCCACTCTGCCCTCCCTCTCTTCCCCTATAGCTTCCCCACTTTTTGGCAAGGCTCCCTCGCCCCGGTTGCCGGCTTGCGTTGTCACCACAGCATCCCTGATGGCAAAAGGCCAGAGGGCGCGGGGGATGCTGCGGCGAGCAAGTGCATAGCGTGGGCTGTCGCTATGGCGATGGCCACACTGGGGTGACGAGGGCTCGGGATGGAGGTAGGGGCAATGTCGTGACAGGGATGGCAAATAAAAAAAAAAAATGCATCAGAGCAGATACTGTGAGAAAAATTATGCAATATTTTAACATGAGTTCATCCACTTTTCACAGTCAGACTGCACCCTGATAAAATCCAACACCTACCTACCTGTCTGTTGTCTGTCTGTCTGTCTGTCTGTCTGTCTGTCTATCTGTCTGTCTGTCTATCTGTCAATCTATCTATCCATCTATCTGCATGAAAAACTCAGAGATTCATATCCTGCATATTCATCCATAAACAAACAAATCCAAATTGCCAGAGGATTTATAAAGGGATTTGGCAAGCATGCCCATGTGCCTTTTTTTCCACAGCCCAGCATCCTGAGCTTCTGTCTCAGCATACAGTGTGTGTGTGTGTATGTGTGTGTGTGTGTGTTTGTCTCCCGCTGAGCCTGTGTGAAGTGTGTGATCACACATCCTCTCTCTGACTTGCTCCCTACAGCCACACACACAACCGAGATCGCTCCGGCAAACTGTCGCCCAAGCGCTGTTTTTTGAGGCCTGTATATGAACGTGTGTTTGCTTATGTGTGTGTGTGTGTGTGTGTGTGTGTGTGTGTGTGTGTGTTTGTATGTGTGTCTGTGTGTGTCCCCACATCTTCGGCTAGTTACCATGGAAATAGGCCAAGCGGCAGGCACGCGGGGGAAAAGCCGACCCATGTGATTTAACTGAGAGACACACTGTGCTGCACTGGTTGAAACGGCACACACACACACACACACAGCGACAGACGCGGCTGGCGAGTGATGATGATGTGTATTGATGGTCGAGAGTTCCTGGAAGCCAGAGTGAGTCAAGGCCCGAGTCAATCAAACTCTCTGACCCTGGCAGGCATAAGGAAAGCAGGAGCTGCAGTCGCGGTCCAGACAGAGACCACACATGAAAGTCTTTTAACCCCGTGAGATGTTGAGGTGAGGACGCTGGTTTGACATCCAGACCGACACGAAGCACTTCAGTGTGTGTGTGTGTGTGTGTGTGTGTGTGTGTGTGTGTGTGTGTGTGTGTGTGTGTGTGTGTGTGTGTGTGTGTGTGTTTGAAAGAAACTGTCTGAGTGAGTATCTTCAAACATGTGGAAATGAGTCCCAGCTTAACTCTTACTATGGGAAAGTTGTTGCAAAGCTCAGCATGTATGGTGCAGGTTTACACACACACACATCATCACATTATCTTTAATAGCAGTCACTTCACTTTACATAACAAACAAGTTGTTTGTTTGGTTTAGCGTTTCTTTATTCAGACTTTTATATGAATGTATATGAATGTATATTGCTTTGGCTTCATTTTTTTTGGTTTAATCAACTTGCATCAACTCAAATCTTTTTTTTCTTTCTTTTGAGTTACCTGGCTGCTTCCTGCTCTCCTTCCTGGTTTGGACAAAAGATGAGGATGAGGGGGGCGGAGCCTGGCTTTCTGATGAAGGATTGTACTAAGTGCTCAGACAGGACGGGGGGTGGGGGGATCAGGGTAACTTAATGTTAAATTATAGTTATTCTGTAGGTATTCCTCCCTGTGTGCTCTTCTTGGTTTGGTCGGTTGATTTAAATCTCCCTCTCAATTCTCACTCTGTAAAGTCTGTTAGCTGGGTCTACATCTGATTCTGCTAGTGTTTTTTTTTTTGTTTTGTTTTTGTTTAGATTAATGTTTACCTCTTTTACTCATTTGGATAATTTGATTTAATTGTTTGCTTTTTTTTCAAACATATTTTTTTAAAAAGGTAAATGGATTTGAGCTTGTGTAGTCTTCTAACTGCTTTAAAAAAAGCTTTTTACACCGCTGGTCACAACCTACATATTCACACACTGATGGCAGAGGCTGCTCTGTAAAGTGTCCAACAGTGTTATAACTAATACTATAACATCACTATGCTGCCAGCGGTAGAAGCAGGAGCATCTTGGGGTTAGGTGTCTCGACCAAGACACATCAAACATGTGTCTGAAGGAGCTGTGGATGTAACCCCAAACCACCTGCTTGAGAGACGACCGACTCTACCACTGAGCCACAATCACACCTCTTTGTCAGGTCTGTTTTGTTTTTTTTACTTTCAACTTTATGTACTTTTTCCTTGACTGTTTGGTCCAATACAGGGCTGTTAAAGCAATTATGTAAACACCAAAGATGGCTGATGGGGAATCTTCTGAACTGGCTTTAAGGTGAGTGTAATGACCAATAGCAGCGGTTCACATCACCTGTAAGTGTTAAGCGTTGGCAACTCATTCACGTAATTCCAAACATGTCTGTCTTTTATGTTCAACTAAAAGTCATTTATATTGGATGTAGGAACCAGCTAACTAGCCTAGCATCATGTCAGAACTTCACACGTTCAGTTTCTCTGATTGGTTGTGGCGTCCAGAGGCGTCTTTATCTGCTGTCAATTTTTTAACTGAACGTCAGGAGAACGGTCTAAAAAAAAATTCACATTCATGAAATGTTCTTACGTCAGACAGGTATGAGTTGTTTCTTGTTATTGATCTTAAAGGGGTTTTGTTCTTTTGTAGTTCCTTGTAGTGTGTGTGTGAGTGTGTGTGACAGCAGATGATTACATGTGGATCAATAAGAGTCAATGAGGTCACAGCTGGGAGCTTGGAGGACAAACAGCTGTTTTCATGGTTGCTATTACCACTACTTCCTTTCTTACAGTTCAGCTCAGGACATAATGTGAAGAATTCGTCTCTGTCTTAAAAAATAATACCACCACGCATGTGCAAAAAGCATTCTCACTACAGTGTATATTCAGCGGTTGATGTTGTGCTTGCATCACATGGTCTCCCTCTGCAGGCTAAGTTTCCAAGTTGTCATTAAATTTAATATGTTATAATCAAAAGCACAATAACTGTTTTTAGATTGCTTTTCTGGAATTTCCTCTTTGGAAATAAAAAAAAAAAAGCCATAGGTCAGACCATCAAAATCCAATCAGCCTGAAAGTAGTGGAAAGTACTGTGTGTAAGGGTGGGACCAAATCTGAATATTGGCAATATATCATCGTTCTGAATTGTTTGATACAATTATCGAATTGCTGATGCCAAATATTGTCTTTTAAATTTCAAAAATAACACACAACTCTCAAAACAAAACTCTGCCAATTTGACTCATCACACTACTTCCTGAGTCATCACGTTGGTTTGTGTCTGGCATGGATGATGTTGACGTGATTGGATGTTATTTGCCTAAAGAAGCAGAAGACAGCGGGGTGGAAGGAGAAGAAGAAGAAGAAGAAGAAGAAGAAAGGGGGAAAATGTCGGACAGTGGTGGAAGAATGTGCGACATTTTTCACATAAACACAGCAGAAATGAAGTATGTCCTCTGAGTCATGACTGTCTACAATGAGTGAGACGCGTGAGTCCCGTCAGCTGTGTTGTTGTCAGCACCGTGTTTACATCATGTTTACATAGACAGGACGGCATTGTGTATAAAGCTGTTTTAGTAAACAACTAGAGAAAAGATGAATAAAATACTCTCTGCTCATTTGGATATCACATAAGTGTGTTTAGATCTCCGTCATTCTGTGTCAATTTACGTGCATTATGAAGTTATGATCATTAGCATGCTAACACAACAATGCAGGACTCAGGTAATTGCAGCTCAAGCAAAGGACATTTTTTTTCAGTAACATGCGCTTAATGGTGCTTAATTACGGTGCGTTCTAGATGATATCGCCCTTGTGCGAACGCGAGTGGAGGGGGGGGGGGTCGGAGGCGTGCCGCTGTAGGAGAGCGGGGGCTTCAGAATGGAGGAGGTGTCACCGAACAACACTTTGTTTTGGTTTAGTGCTGGCGCTCAAAGGCGACAACTACTGGATCAAAAAGTCACACATTCTTCCTTCAAGGAATGAAATGTTAAAAGAGGTTAAAATGACAACAAAGTGCAGTGACATATATATTAACCCTGCACTTTACCTTTTAGGAGCATTTTATATTCTCCGATACCGTGATGTATCATTGAACAACTGTCTTACATTCTTTATTGGCCCTATGTGTTAAAACATCGAAAACATGAACTCCAAGAAAAGGTCATATATTTTCTGTTTTCATCTTCACACTTTTTTAATGTCCAAAACAGCACCATCAGTGTAAACAATCGGCGTCTTACTAGTTCCTAGTTAGCCTCGTTTGCTCTTTTGTTCTCCGTTGTATGAGTCAATTTATCCCTTTCAGCTTAGGGGAAAACATTTCAACTGTCAAAAAGCTGGCCTGAGTGTTTGAAGGAGGCTAAAACGCGGTGAATGACAGTATGACTGTCTGCTGTGGGTCAGTGTGGCTCGGTGACAGTGACACCGGTGTCATGCAAGCTGAACAAAGAGCTGATACTGTCCCCGAGGATAATAGCCTGTCTCTCACTCTGCCTCCCTCCCACTCCAGCAAATATAAAGCCGAGAAGTATATTTATATATATCCCTGTGACGGAGAGAGAAAGTCTGGAGCTGTTCTTTCACTGCGTGCTCTCTGTTTCCGTCTCCTTTGGCTGCACAGTCTCTCTCTCTCTCTCTCTCTCTCTCTCTCTCTCTCTCTCTCCCATTCACTTCATTCCTGATCTCTCTCTGTCATTCACTCTCTTCCACTGACCTCTATTTTCCATTCTCATTCACTCTCTCCACTTCTTCCCCCATTCATCTCTGTCTAGTTCTTCTCTGTTTCCAAAAAAACTTCACTTCAAATACATGTGTTTTCTCTCTCTCTCTCTCTCTCTCTCAAACACATGCAGTGGTTTCCCTGTAACTGGGTTATGTGTAACTTCAAATAGCCTTAGTCGACAATAGGGAGAGCCCAGAGTTCATCCTCCCCTCAGAGCTTCTCCTTCTCCTCCTTTTTCCCCACATTGAGTCCGGAGAGGAGGTATACGTGTGTAAACGGTAAATGGACTTGGGCTTATAGAGCGCTTTTCTAGTCTTCTGACAACTCAAAGCGCCTTTTACACCGCATGTCACACCTATACCCATTCACAAAGGTTGCTATGCAGTGAGGCCATCAGAAGTAACTAATCCCATTCATACACATGCAGACGCCGCCGACGGAGCAGCGGGAGCTATTCGGGGGTTAAGCGTCTCGCCCAAGAACACATCGGACATGTTGCTGCAGGAGCTGGGGATCAAACCTTTGACCTTCCAGTTGAGAGGCAGCTCTACCAACTGACCCACAGCCACCCCAGGCTGTGTGTCTGCAGGTGTGTGTGTGTTAACATATAGTGGGCACACGTGCAGCTGCATGTGTGAGCATATTAGCGAGACTGAGGTTCTTTTTTTTTTTTTTTTGTGTGTGAGCTTCAAGGTCATTTTCCCGCTCAGGCTCTGTGACATTAAAGTATACATGGGAAAACACTAACAGACATGTAATCGCATGGATGCACATTAAGCACACACGTACACACATGCACATGCACGTGCACACCATAACCTAGATGCAACCCATTATCAGCATGACACATGTGCACAGCCAATCCTATTAGTGAGAAATATAAAGAGGGGTGAATATTTGCTTAATATTTAGGCTATTACATAACCAGCCTTATTTACAACGCATGCTGGGAATAATGTGAGGTTTTTACAGTTTATGTCGGAGAGGAGAGGAGAGGAGAGAATAAAGACACAAGGAAAAGGGAAAGGAAAGAGGAAAAGAGCTGAAGGGGGAAAGAAAAGATTGGAGAAGAAGGGAGGAAAGGGAAATATTGGGAAAGGAGGAGGAGATAGGAAAGAAACAGGTAGGAAAGACAAAGAGTGCGAAAAATAAACAGAAAAATAAGTAAAAGAGAACAAAGGAAAGGAAGGGTTGGTAAAGTTAAAGGGAGGTGTGAGGAGAAGGTGGAGAAGGAATAGTGGGAGGAAATAATAGAGGTGAAGAGAAGAAAAATGCAGGAAGGGAGAGGGAAAGAAGAGAGGGTAGAGGAGTGGAGTGACGAGGAGGGAAGAAGACAAGAAGGAAAGGGAAGTAACACGGGACATGTGAGGAAAGGAGACAAGACGAGGTGAGAGCGAAAGAAAGGTTGTAAAGGGGTTGGCAAGAAGAAATTGTGAGAAACAGAAAGTAAGAAAGAAAGAAAGAAGAGGAAAAAAGGCACAGCATAGGAGTGGAAATTGAAGTAGAGGAACAAAGGGAAAATCTGAGAACAGAGGAGTTTGAAAGGAGGCAAATAAGGAAAGATGAAGACAGGAGGGAGACGGTATTATCTTGAAACAACCACATGTAAAGAGAAACAGAGAAAGAGATGGTAAAGGTCAAAGGAGCCGTGTGAGCGTGCCAATCTCTTCTTCTTCTACTCCATCTTCATCCTTGATGTAATCTGCTCTATTCTTTCTAACTCTGCCCTCTCATAATCCCGTGCATGTGGACCGACCACGACCACTGAGGCAGGAACTCTTTCAACTCAAACGTCAGCGCCCTGGGAACCGCCCGAGACACAACCTGGGATTCTTCACGCATGACCACGTCTGCAAAAGAAATACTCCCGAGGATCATAAGCAATGAAGTGAATTTAAGTGGAGTTTAGCAGCAGACTTATTATTTCACCGCACGATGGTGTGTCTGCAAAATGTGTAATAGTCAGTGAGACCTGGAATTTGCTCTCAAACACATTTCCCCACGCATGCAAGATCATTTGCTGGATTTTCAGCAAACGACTGAGAAATACAAGAAAAAAGGCTTTTCTTTTTTAATCCTGTTGATTCCAAGAAATCACATAATCATAGAGCTGAGAAAAAAAAAACTAAAAGTTTTAGTCCTGAGTATCCCCCGCTCTGAGGATGCTCTTTGTCAAATGCCAAGTTTCCTGATAGTCAACCAAGAGGTACAATTTCAAATAAACCTTCCTGATTGGTCAGATTTAACGCTCTGGGAAGGAGGATCTTATTTTCATGTAAAGTAAGTCTTATTGGGGTTAAAGTCAAACTTTTTTTTCGAGATAAAAGAAGTGAGTTTTCCTGCCAAGGGGCTAAAAGCTTGTTAAACAAGGCTACAGAACCAAAGCTCCAGTGATGGCTCATAAAATATGGAAGCAGTCATATATAAGGACATGTCATATTAAATAAAGTACACATTTGGCCATTTCAGCTGCTTTTTTTTTTTTAATCTAATAAAAGGTCAGAGTGAGTGGGAGTTGTGGATAAGTACACACATTGATGACAACATTAACCGAAACATGAAAACAACAAAAAGAGAAGTAGACAACAAAACCAAAAGCACAAACTTGCAGAGTGTTTTATCTCCCAGAAACTGAAATTGATGATAAATCCAGTTTAAATGTCAAGGCGACATTTCAGCTCAGTGTGTGTGTGTGTGTGTGTGTGTGTGTGTGTGTGTGTGTGTGTGTGTGTGTGTGTGTGTGTGTATTCCTGTGGGGATATTAACCTGTGCTGCAACACCATGTGAGGAATACAACGATACTATACAAGGCTCAAATGTGATTTTAGGGGTAGTCTATGGTCTCATGTTTGGCGAGGTTAAGGTTAAGTCATGATTTATGTTAGTCTGGAATGACTTTTGATGCAATGTCCTCACAAGTATAGCGAAAACAAAAGTGTGCAGCTGCTTAACGAGGGGATGGCAAGTACCCTATTTTCCCTTTTTTATAAGTATTCACGTGTGAGCGCGCGCGTGAGGCAGCCAGGCAGGCAGGCAGGCAGGCAGCAGAGGGGCCATGTCACCCAGCCCCCCCCCCCCCTCGCAGATGTGACGGCACTGTAGACTGGCGGTGAAGCGGGGCCCGGTGAGGGGCCAAAGTCATCAATCACGCGGATCGAAACCGCAACGTTAAATCAATAGCCCCCCCTCCCCCCCTCCCCCGGGGAGCGATGACAGCGGCGCGTGAATCCGCCTTGGTAAAAAGGCTGCGGTCTCTTTGATCATCCATCAACAAGTCCACGCAGGGTACAGTACACCAACAAGAAGCACAGTAGTGGCATGTGAACCTGAACTATAACACCTGTAACTACAAACAACGAGCCCGGACTGGGATGAAACAAGAACTTGAAGTGGGGAGGGGGGGATGCTGATGTCTGTCAAAGCAGCAACCGGTGAACAGCACGAGGGAGAGTTGCTGCGTAGTGGGACACGAGACCTCCTGATAAAACACTGAAACTGAGGAAGAGAGCGCAACAGAGTGAAAAAGACCACGAACAAGGAACAAAACGCTGCACGTGCTGCTGATGAGAGTGATGGAGAGACGACGAGAGGAAGGTGACAGCTCTCTCCCGAAGACTGTCCACGAGAACACATCTGTTGAGGTCCACATCTGGCCGACATGCTGACTTGCCCCCACTTCCACAAAAACACACACACACACACACACACACACACACACGCAGTCTCTCTCTCTCTCTCTCACACACACACATACACAAACACCTACTGATAGTGTATCACATGCGCGCGTCTCTACAGCTGTGATGGAGCCCCATGTCAGTGCGTAGAGTGTGTGCAGGTTTTTTTTGTTTTACTCACCCCGGGTGCTGTCACCGCCAGTCTCCGTCCGCTCGCGTGTCCTACCGTGTGATTTAACGGGAGAGAGAGAGAAAGAGAGAGAGAGAGAGAGAGAGAGAGGGAGAGGGCGAGCCGTGGGCGCATCCAGCCCCCACCAGCGCCATCCAGCGCTGCGGTCGCGGCACGCCGTTCTCGCGATACCGTTGCCATCTTCCAAGTTCTCCGACGGAGAGAGTGTGTGACGTAGCGCTTTTACGGAGAGGGCTTTGCTCAGCACGATGCCGCCGCCTTCTGGGCGCGAGGCGAAAGGATGTGGATGATGTCACCTCGTAGCTGGTTATGTGGCCCCTTCACATGTTCTCTCTTTGTCTCTTTCTGTCTCTGCTGCTCTCCACTGTCACTAACATGTAAAGGACATCTGTTTAGCTGCTGTCACTGGAGTCCTGCCAGCACCAAGTTTACAATCACAGCCTGGACACACAGCTATTCATAGTGCAGGTCATGGGGACACTGTTTAGTCTGGAAATGGTTTTTTAGACCACAGCTGAGATAAAGTGAGCATTAGAAGGTAAAAGGACAAAAAGAGTTATAAAACAGAGCAGCAAAGAGGGCTTTTACAAAACATTTACAGAAATTAAATGGGCTACCCTTTTGCAATCTCTACCTTGGAGTGGAGAAAGATGATTAAATTGATAACAAATGCACTGGGTAGGCCTGGGCTACATGTGAAGCTGCAGCCACAGTTGGTTAGTTTAGTTAAGCTAAGCTCAGACGCTGGGCTGGGCAAAAGTATGGAAGCCCATTTCCGCCAGTTAAAAAAATAAAAATGAAAATAATTAAGTCATAATAATGAGATATAAAGTCAAAATTATGAAATATAAAGTCGAAATTACAAGATATAAAGTCGAAACTATGAAATATAAAGTCGAAATTATGAGATATAAAGTCGAAATTATGAGATATAAAGTCAAAATTATGAAATATAAAGTCGAAATTACAAGATATAAAGTCGAAACTATGAAATATAAAGTCGAAATTATGAGATATAAAGTCGAAATTATGAGATATAAAGTCGAAATTACGAGATATAAAGTCGAAATTATGAGATATAAAGTCGAAATTATGAGATATAAAGTCGAAATTACAAGATATAAAGTCGAAACTATGAAATATAAAGTCGAAATTATGAGATATAAAGTCGAAATTATGAGATATAAAGTCGAAATTACGAGATACATGGGTAGAGCGTGGCTTAGGGGAGACTCTTCCTTTTCAGATTCTTACTCTGCTTGTTTGGGTGCCATTGGTTTCTGTGTACCTCTTGAGTAGAACATACCATGTGTTGTTCTTTTTTAAACTAGCTCTGCTTGACAAACACATGCAGTGTTAACACAGGAAGCACAGACAGTTTGTAAAGGGGAAATTTATTGAATAAATACACAGTTTCAAGAGTGCAGAGTGCGTGTCTGTATTTTTCACACAGGTCTCATAAGCTCAGAGTTTGTAAAATCATAGTAAGACTCAATCATGGTTAGGGAGAAAAAGATGAAAAGCACAGAGGAGACCAGGGGAGATACTTATTAAATAATTTCATTTCATATTGAAATAATTTTCATACATTTCTTTCAGAGGTAATTCAAACACATTTCCATATATGCTCATGGGAGTCTCAGCAGTCCTGACAGTGTCTGAGTATTTGGCGTCTGTCAGTAAGTTATGATCTGTATCTATTGCTCTCATGCATCGGTTCAGTTGAGGTAATAGGTGTGTTTTATGAGTTTCAGAGTGTGTGTTCTTCAGGCTACATGTACTGTAAATACACTTGTGTGTTCATGCGGGTTCACAGGTCATCTGTTTCTCCGTCGAAGGGCATGTTATCCAGGTCCATGTGGATGTTTGAGTTGTCCTCGCTGCAGATCCAACCGATGGGCGTGCGGTTGAATGAGGGGCGTGAGCGCATGTCGGCCTGCAGACTGGGCAAAGGCTCGGCCTCCTCGTTGGCCATGTTGACCTGTGGGAGTTCAAAGGTCAGTGTCTTGGCCCCCTTGTCAATTCCGCCGAAAGGCAATGCCGTCCTGGAGGAAAGAAAATAGAAAGAAATAGGCAGCTGAGGAGAGACGAGGTAACAACATGAGGGAGATCTCGTATCCTGTAAAAACAAAAATCTAGCTCAAACACTTTTATAAAATAAAAACATTGCACCCCGATGTCAAGGACCTCAAACCAGCAACATTAACATTTCTTAAGTGAAATTCATTTGAGTCATTACAACAAAAAAAAAAGATGCAAATCAACTTCAAAGATACACAAAAGAACTCCAGGGAAATAGAAAACTATCAAAGGAGACGGAAAACATCTTGAACCCATTACTGGATTTCTTATGACTTGTGGGATTCTCTTTGGAGACTTTTTTCATATTTGTACATAGGAGCTTGTTGTCTTCTAATCCGTCCCTTTATGGCTGTTTATTGCTGGTTCAGAACCATTAGTAATTACCAAACATGCAGCTGCTCTTACCAGGGTACTCAGCTACCATTAGGAGTATTACAACAGACAGAGATCAAGGGTTTAAATAAGATTAATATAATTACATTTGTGACAGATGCTGTCTCAGTGGTCAGTGTAAATGGTACATTCCCAAATGTCAGACATGTGGTGCACTTTTTGAAATGTGTGCAGCTGCTGAGTGCTGCTATGGAAACACAGGTAGGAAAGCTAGACACTTTTACTGCCGATGAAACGGCTGCTGGTTGTCACGGTGACGTGAGCTGATGTAGCCAGAAATTAGTGGCAAAGGACTTCCAGCCAAGACTTCCTTCTCTGTGTGTAGCCTTTGATTACAAACCAGCTAGCAACTTGAGAAGCGACAGTAAGCTGGTGTTGACGGACGATGTCT
This sequence comes from Labrus bergylta, assembly GCF_963930695.1. Taxonomy (NCBI): domain Eukaryota; kingdom Metazoa; phylum Chordata; class Actinopteri; order Labriformes; family Labridae; genus Labrus; species Labrus bergylta. The sequence continues at coordinate 6,569,569 of NC_089215.1, read as the reverse complement.
AAAAGTGGATTGTTAGGTACACCTGCATTCAGAAATCTGTTATAGATAGAGATTAATTAAAGATGACCACTCCTGGGTTTTTGTGATTGCATTGTGGCAGATTTGGGCTTCGCCTGTTTTGCTCTCCACACAAACTTGTTTCTTGCATACAGCCAATCCCCCATTTTCTCCTCCCCGCATTTCCTGTCTCTCTTTAGCTGTCGGAAAATGGTAAAACCGCCAAAACCACCATTCAATCTCAATGTAATGGTCTTTTTACATTATTGTCATTATACTTGCATATCAATAACTAAGATGTTGTGGTTGTGAGGTCTTACCTGTTGAAGCTCTTGTACAGAGGCAGTTCTGCATGGATCTGGATGGGTCCCGGCATGATTGACTTCATGGTGGCCGTCAGCTCCTCGTTGCCCTTCATGGCCCGTTCCCAGGGCGATACATAGGTGCGTACGTACTCCTCCTTCCTCTTCTTCTCTTCCACTGGCTCCTCCACCACTGAGGCAGACAGAACATCAGACAAAAAAACAGGGGAGGAGGAACAAGAGGAATTAATACAACATCTTAACAAAGAGAAAGCGTTTGAACTGAGGGCAACCATGACCGTCACCATACCTTCCACCTTTGGCATCTCAGGCTTTGGCGGGACGGGGGGAGGGCACATCAGCAGGTTCTCAAGGTTCTGCTGGAAGCAAAAAAGAAAACAAATCAGTACACGGACACATAGAAACAGAACATGCTCAAAACTGCTCCAGTTTTCCATTTCATGAATACCGTGTTCATGGTGGTCACGATGAACTTCTCCACCCTCTGCTGCCTCATCCTGAACATCTTGGAGCCTTTGTTCTTGAGCAGGGAGAGCTCCTCCAACATGGTGTCCTTGGGAGTCTTGATTTTGGTGCCCAGGTCAAACTCAGAGGCTTCTGGGTCTGACTCATTGTCTGACGGGGTGGGTGGGAGGGGGGGATAAGAGGAAGATATAATGACTGGGCTGAACATGAAACTGAAGGTGGTTGTAGGCAGAAATAAAGGGAGTGAGGAACAGTCATGGATTACACGTGATGAGAAACTTACCATGATGTAGCACAAAAGCTGAAGCAGATCATCTACCATTTGGCGAGTATAAATGCTGTCTGAATGTAGCAGAGCATCACAGCCACAGTCGTTCACACCAGAGTTTATACATTTCTTTACATATTTTTTAATTAAGTTATCGCTCTGAGAAAGCAGCAGTCTGTTTACTTTTGGCATGTAGTATCTGAACAAAATGAAGGCCATAGGTCTATCATTTTATTCAGCTGATAAAATCCATATATTGGATGCATTTGACACTTTTGAAATCTCTTCTTACTCTCCCAAAATTCCTAATATTGCTCAAACTTTAGTACAATGTACACCAAATACAGGTTTATAAACACTTTCTCATGCACTAGAGAGCACTAGGCATAGAGCTGTGCTCCCCTTGCCTTTACCCATTTAGCAGATTAAAATGTGATATATGTGGGATGTGTAAGACTTTAAAAGGTGTATTTTCATCCTCTAGCTTCCATGGAACGCTTGTTTCGGTGAGTTATAGTTGAACCCAGTTGTGAAGGATGTTGTGTGAGAGAGACCAGGGGAGTTGTAGGGGTTACTGGGCCAAAGTAATACGAAAGAAAAAGGGGCGCTGGGGAGTGCCGGAGCGGGTTTTCTGCGAGAACTGTTTATGGAGGGAAATCCGTCTAACACGCTGGGACCTTCTCTCCTCTCTCGGTGATGGAGAGATCTGATGGATTTTACTGCTCCACAGAGCTCCCCATAAAACACTCCCCTCATCCACCAAATACACTCTGATATCACTCATAACACCTGGAGGCCAGCCATAACCCACACTCACACATAGACACACACACGTACGCACAAACACATCTATAAAGCTGGGAGTTGGCATTGCAATGCTGCAGAGAGCTGGTAGCAGTGTGTCGTAAATCAGACTTGGGCAAGTGGGCGTGTGTTAAGCATGTGTGTGTGTGAGAGAGAGAGAGAGAGAGAGAGAGAGAACGAGAGGGAGTAATTGAGGCTGCTGAGAAGAGCAAAGCCTCCCATGGGGATATTGATTAGAGTGTTAATTCAGAAGAATGTGAAACTGGAGCTGGCTGCTGACTGGGGCGAAATTGGACAGACTGACAGAGACAGAAGGTGGACAGAAGGACAACATGGAGATGGACAGAGACGCGGGACAAAAATCCGAGCGACATAGAGGAAGGGACGATGGAGAGATGAGTGGGCATTAACTGGAGCAAAAAAAAAGAAAAAAAAAAAGGGATAAGCAGGATAAGCTCCTGAATGACTGACTGAAAACAAACTGGTGGAAAGACAGAGATGTGAATGCTGAGGGAGTTGTAGCATTTAAAAAAAACACACACACACAGCAAAGACATCAACAGATTAATGACAAATGTGAGGGTTTGCACAGAGACACTCTTGCAAAGAGCACGCTCAGAGTTTGGTGGAGGATGTTTTGCGGTACTGTAAGAGTGATATACTGTGCAAGTAAAGGACAATTTTGCTGTTCATACGTTACAAAGTACATGAAGAATGACAAGAGTTTGCAGACATGCTTGCAGCTCTGCAATGGTTTTCTAGTTGCTAACATCACTATGTTAGCGTTTAAAATATTCGGCTGTTTTAGAGCACTTTTCTGGTGTTCGGACTACTCAAAGCGCTTTAACACTGCATGTTCCATTTAACACCACAATCACACACTGGTTGCAGAGGCTGCTACGTAAAGCGCCTAACCGCTGAACACTCCATTCACACATTCCCAGCAAAGCAGGAGGAGCAGATCAGTGTCTTGCCCAAGGACAATTTGACATGTGACTGCAGGAGCTGGAGATCAAACTCCCAACTTTAAGGTTGAGAAACGACGACTCTACCACTGAGCCTGTTGTAAGGTGTAGTGTATAGTAAGAATACAACTTACTATAAGGGCTTTCACACTTGCACAAAACTCCTGAAAAACTCCTGATATTTCCATTAGGAGCTGTATGTGTGAATGCAAACAGCCACATGTTTCTCCCGCCAGCCCCCTAATATTATTTCCGGGAAGACTTCAGGGGAAATCCTCCTAAAATTCTCTAGAAATGTTCTTGAGTGCATATGTGGAAAAACTTCTGTTAGATCAGTTTAGCATGTTAGCAAGTTAGCAATAGACACAAAGTACTGAGTTTAATAGGAGTGCCTTTAGTTTTGCAGGTCATGTTTTACAGGGTTATTCAGACATAAATATTAACCCAAATTGTAGTGGATGGATGATAACTGTGACATACTGGCACTGGAAAAGGCAGAGAGGCTTTGACCCACTTGTCATTCAAAAGCTCACATGAACATGTGAGACAAATTCATTGTAATCCATTCAGCAGGCCAGCTAACGGGGCCATACCTAGAGATTTAGCATTTCTTGTTTTTTGTTTTGTTTTGTTTTTTCAGATGTATTTTGGGGCTTTCTGTGCCTTTATCGGAGAGATAGGACAGTAGATAGAATCGGAAATCAGGGAGAGAGAGAGAGTTGGGAATGACATGCAGGAAAGAAGAAATCTAACATTATGTAAAGTGTGTTTTTGATACAGATTTGATTGCAATTTCCTGCACTATGCAAAAAAATGTATTCTGTATTTACTTCATCTAATGCAAACTTACTTAAATAGTGATTACAGTCTTGAATCTTAATTGCTCTTAGGGTTAGGGTTAGGGCTAGTACCTTAACATTTATGGTGTAGTACATAACATTACACATTCTCTTGGCCATTAACTTCAGTGTGTCTTCTGGCTTTATAAAGATTCTGCCAACGTTAGTCCATTTTTAGTCCAATAAAGTTCTGAAGTTTGTAAAATATTCAGCTGCACAGCAAGACGAACAGATGGTGTGTTTTTAACACTTCTCCTTCATTAAATAAAATCTGTGGTTCACATCAAGTTAGTTTTGGGGGAAATAAAGAGGGGCTTTGGGGCTTCATAAAGCAAAGGGCACAAATAAACCTAAAGGTCTATTTCAATTAATCTTATAATCAGAGTTTAACTCATTAGATTTACGGAGTTAAATTGCATAAAAAAACAATAAATAAAATTTCCTTTTGTGGATTTAGTGTCATTTTTCAGCATTTAACAAGTTGAATTGGTTCACTTTCAGTACACACAGCCGGAAACAAATATGGTGTGAGCTGAATAACCATCTGCTATCTTGTGTGGCTGCTAATGGTGCCTGATTTGTAGCTGCTCCGCTATCTGATAACGCTCCACACTCCTCCAAGAGATGCCACATGCATGTAAGATATTGTGTTACTACTTGGAAGAAGCCTGCGTGCATGTGTGCGTGCGTGCGTGCGTGTGTGTTCTTATTAAATTGTGGGATAAGGCCACACACAGCGATTAACACCGAAGCCGTTTAATTTACTCACACATGCTGTGCAGATAACAGACACCACAGAGAGAAACTTCTAACCTGATTAAATTACTAACGGGGATAGAGGAAGGTCGTGGAGGACTGTGGATGAAGACATTGAATGCTCACAGGTGTTGTGTTAGCATGTGATCGGGGGTGCTGTTTGTATGTTTTACCGTCCTGGCTGATGTTGGACAGGTCAGTGATGATCTTGTTGGCCTTCCTCTTGTTGGAAGGTGCTGAAGTTGTGAGAGCCATGGCTGGAGGGAAGAACAGGCGAATTATAACTCATATAAATAATCACCATCATCGTGAACATTTAGCACATTTCAGACAGAGAATTGCTGCAACTTTACAAAGTATGTCATCTCCATTAACATGACGGAGATTTTTGTGGTAGGGAGCGACCTTGACTCTGTTTGTTGTCCGAGTAGTGTCACTGACTAGGGAGCAAAAATCCTCCTAGTGCAATCTCTGAATCCATCATCCATCACTCGATGATGATTATCCTAAAACTAACCTCTATAATGGAAAAAGGTATCTTAATGCACATGCAGCCAACAACCCATTTGTCGCCTCTTTACTCCAACTCCATCTTTACTTAAGAGACTGTAGACTATGGACATGCCTAAATCCGATATAGCTAACAGCTATTACATTTTGCCATTACTAAATGTCAATGATAGCCAATACCCCATTGGCCCAGATTGCACAGAGAGAAAATATACCAATACACTACTTACAGTATAAACCTCATTCTTTAACATCTCCCATGGTCTTTACTAACTCTGTGAGTGTTGGATCAACTAGCTTAGTATAACGCCAACAGTTCCTGCTTAGAGAGGAAAGACTGCTATCAGTCATCTGTTCTGTCGCCCTCAGCCCAGCAGGTCGTTTCTCGAAGCTCATTGTTTGGTCATTCTGCCTGTAATATTTACGTTTTTATAAATCAACCAGCCAAAGCAGGCAGCTCCTTTTTCTTAGCAGAGAGCACAGTGTTTAGCTAGTTCAAACAGATGAAAAGGTTAGCAACTAGCATGGGGCCAACGTTGTGTATTTAGAAGATAAGGAACCTTGTATCTCCTGAAAAAAAGTTTGGATGAAACCAAAAACACAGCAGCGAGAACAACAAAGTGTGATGTTGGATTAACCGGTTAGCAAGTGCCCACGATCACTATTTTTATTTGATGAACAACTTTGTGACTGTGAGAGTTTTTGTCTCTCATGAAGAATGAACAAGCTTCTAATCTAGTTTTTTGGCTATGCGCAGACAACCGTTCGTTTTCCATATATTGCAGGGATTTTGAAGCCTTGCCCACGATTGTCCCTAACTGTAACCACATGCTATCCTTGCCCAAGATGCAGCAACCATATACCCTTGAAAATAGTGTTTTCAGTGAACTTGTTAAATTGAACCATTTGCATGTGAGAGGCGATTCCTGGCATCAAAAGGCCTAAATAAGAAAATTCCTTATGAAGCATTAAATGCTGAAGCAACTTAAAGTTTAAAGCACTCATACCTGACCAATCTTATCATCACATTTATTTTCCAACTTGCAATTTTTGTGTAGTTTGTTAACTTAGATGTTGTTCTTTTATTTAGTTACGGGGGTTTTGAAAAAGATTACAAGCAGATGTCCAAACTGGAGAACAGCCTACGTATGACGCAGATTTGGATCCGTCCAAAACAAATGCATAAGATCAGAAAGTTAGTACAAAAACAACGTTTTTCTCGGCTTAATGTTGACAACTTTTTGGTATACATTTTGTGTCACTGCCCCCAAGTGGAGAAAAAAAAATCTTGGTCATAGAAATGTATCTTTTGTCAATCCATGCAGGATTGAGACTTTTAAATTTTGACTTCAAAACCGCCTTTTTTTTTTTTTTTTAAATGTGTCCATAGGTCACTGATAAAAAGAAATATACCAGTCTTCTAACATTTTCTGAGTGTTTGACAGTAAATGGGTAGGGCCGCTTCAACTTGAGATATAAAGTGTTATGTTGTACTATCATGACAACAACAATATAATTTGTAGAATCCACTTTTCTTAAAGTGGATCTGTACTTTGGATAATGCACTTTGTTTTAAATGTGTTGTGCTATATCAGTCCCAAAATGTTTCAATGTATTTGCTCTCTCAGGGGTCTGGCAGAGAGCATGACAGAATTAGCAACAAGACACTGACAGGCAGTGAAATGTGATACAACAAAAGTGCTTTAAAATATTTCACGAGGAAGTCTAAACTGATTTCCGAGATATATTCGTGTCCGATGAACTTGCAGATCACGTCCCAAATCTACGAGCTGCAGCAGAACCAGGTCCCCTAATTAAGTTAAGCACACTTAAAACACTGTGTATAGCCCCAGCATTCCCCTGAGGACTCTAATTCCCGGTGGCAGCTCTCGTCTCTCTTGACTAAGCGCTCAGATGGGGGCCAGCTATATGTTGCTGTCTGTCGCACGGGTCGAAAGCAATTATGTAAGGCTGTAGGTGAGTCCCAGTACAAGAAGAAAAAAGCTGGAGGGCCAGTCCACTGGGAGACAGTTAATGTAATTGCTTCTCATCCGCTGTAATTGAAGCTCATTTCCTAGCCTGGGATTCAGTCCTGTACAAGCTATTTATATGAACACATGTTCTATAGCGCTGTGGTGAGTGGGACTGTCATCAGCACAAGACACACACACACACACATAGATTTGCACCTAAATTGCTTTCCTCCTGTGATTAATGTGAGTCAGCGGCTGTGGATTAAAAACTGGAGATTACAGGTGTTTTTGAATGTTCTGGGAAATGCAAGATGGAGGCTGAGCTGACGGCGACTAGAGGAGCAGCGCGAGGGCCTGGCTCCTGTTACCGGCCCTCAGAGTGAAGGGGCGCTCCTGTCCCCCATGACCAGCCTGTTTTAGCTTCAGATAAATCTCCAGGGGACAGCTGGGGAGGAAGGGCATCAGTAAGCACATTCCCCAATGCACACATACAGTACATCCATACCCACGGACTAAAAACTCCACCGCACAGGGCCACATTCCTCACCTACCACAGAGTTAGGTAAGAGCAGCTGAGAGAGAGGGAACAGTCTTCAACTAACTGGCTTATACGATTCAAAGTTGGTTCAATTGATATTTAAATTGACCCTTTTCTCATGAAATTGTGATTTCTTTCAATGTCACGGTCAAACTATATGTATTTTTAAGCCCTTTTTCATCATGTTTTAGAGTTTAAAAAAGTTAACAAACTGCAAGTTCTGTAATGAAAAGTGGAAAATCATTCATTAATTCATCTCCATACAGAGGCCTCCCAAGACAGGATCGAGAATTACTTTGCAACTTCCAGTAAGTCATCAACCTGTAATTCATGAACTTTTAAATGTGTAGGAGGGATTTCCTTCTCTGGTGTCTTACCTAAGACCCAGGTATCCACAGGAAGACACAGGTCCCAGAAGGTCCCAGAACAGGGAGATGAGTATGGATCCCAAGGTAGATTTGAGTCCCAAAGCTTGTATTGTACTGCCTGCCCTCCTCTTCGCCCCGGAGAGAGTGAAACCCTATCAGCAGGGCTGTCCCACTGCTATGGACTGGGCCCTGGTGGAGGGGTGGAGGAGGGGGAGGTGGATGAGTTGAGTAGGTTGGGGGTAAAGAAGGAGGTGGGTGTGGTGTGTAAAGTTCAGACGAGAAAGAGTTTGGTCATGTTTGTTTTTTGTTTTCCATCATATTTATCAGTAAGAAAAATCCTAGAAAGGCAAGGATAAAACTTCACAACAACTGAACTTTTAGCACATCACATTAATTTGTTCTTGCTTTACATGACAGCTGCTCTCAAAAGTAATCCATTTGAATCCTCAGTTAAGAAAAACAACCAGAATTAGGTTGGCACATTATGTGAAAAAATATATATATATGAAATGCATAACATTGCTCAAGATTCCTACGAAATATTGACCCTACTAAAGCAATTAATCCAGATAGCATTTTTTAAACTACTACATTGGTACCAATCTGTGAGAGAATTTTATGGCTAGTTTAAGCATCATCTGATTGACTCTAAATGATGTGAAAGGTATTAAAAGTATAGTATGAAAGCGTGGCCATTATACTCCTTGAGGGACAAAGCATTCTAGAAGATGTATCTAATTTACTGTGATAAATTCAGTACTTTCGAAGTGACTATGGGAAAGCTCTTTTTTTGATGCATTGTGCCGTCCTTCCCTGAATCATCTCTCGATTTGTCACTGGAATGTCTGCTTTTTTTAAATTTATTTTTTTACATCTTTCTTTATTTTACACAGAGAAAGGCAGAAGAACGGAGCCTCCAAAAAATAAAGAACTGTTCCCACAGTTTACAAATCTGTGCGCACGGTTAATAGTCTGTGCTCACCGTAAACTGTGCGTATGGAATCTGTGCTCACCAATACTATATAGTTACATTATACAACTTATAACAATGCTGAAACATTAAGAGTGGTCAGATGAAAATATTTCAATGTCTGGCCTGGCATGAAATAAATTGGATATTATATGTCCAAAATTCTACTCATCAATAAAAGTTGAGTATGCGCAAAACAAGGCCTGAAACTGTCGTACGCCACTTCCCAAGCAAAGTTTGCGATCTATCAGGACAAAACTGACAAAATGTGCACACTAGTGAACAAACACTGACACTGATGTGTCAAGTACATGGGGGCAGGGGAATTGGCAACCCAGACTGTGAGGTGGTGAATTGAAACCAGATTGAATATTGATACCTTTACTTTCACCAAATATCAACCTTTATTGATCGATTAAATTTCTGTAGTCAACTGTTTTCTACAAGTGCCTTTCAATATGAAAAGATCATTTAATTTCTTAATATAAAGTCTGACATACAGGATGTAAGAGTCCATCAGCATTGTCTCACCTTCACTCACCCAGAGCACAGAGGACAGGACTGTATACAAACGTGATCATTTGATGAAGAAATCCAAATGCCAAAAACCATGAAAAAAACTGAGGACTATAGTTCAAGTAGTATTTATTCATATAGTTTATCATCTTGGTATGATTTAAAACTTCATACTGGCAGCTGTTACACTGGTATCTGCATGTCAGTCATGCAAACGGCATATAATAATGCCACTAGGCATTTTTTTAATTTCTCTATTTAATTTATTATGTCTTAATCAATGTCGGCTGTAAATCTCTTTGGTTCAAATCCTGTTGTTTTTGAATGTGCTATACAATAAAAGTGACGTGACTTTTCCGCTGTGTTACTTTGAGTCGTGGTGCGGCAGTAAACAAACCCTTGTTCAGCGAACTTCGAGCAACAATGGATCTTCTGGAGAGAATTTCAGCAGAAGAGGCAAGGAACCACGGCAGCAGCTCTGTAAGGGCAGTACTTTGGAAAGCTAGCATGCTTATCAGCTAACATTAATAGTGCTAATATTCAGTTTGCAAATGTTTAAACGGTTTATAGGGTTTCATTGTCTTCATCTAAGCACAGGTTGTTAGCATGTTCAGTTTACCAACAATACTGCTAAGGCTAATGCAACCGGAAAAATGCAATGCAATACGGTAATGGGATAATTCATCACACAGAAACCATGAATGTCTGTGCACATATTCATGTGTATGAAAATTGTTTAAATAGATTTTTGGTTACGCCACTGCAGGTAATAACTGGAAATTGAGCTGCTGGAGGTACGAGATGTCAAAGTCATGCACAGAGGATCCATGATTCATCCTTTGAGACCATGGTTGCGTTTAGAAAAATGTATAAAAATCAATCTTGTAAATGTTGAGATATTTCAGTCAGGACAAAATTGACAAAGGATCAACTGAGCGATATAAAGCCATGCCAGCAGCACAGATAACAATCACTCGTGCAGTGTGGTAGTCTTGAAATTGGATGAGCCGGATGGCCTTGACACAGATGTGTGTTGAAGCTTGGCCATAAATCCATCAGAGCAGGAAACTCCCAGTTTGAAGGTTTATTACACGCTGGTTTGTCATTACAAATCACCTTCCAGTACTTTTTTCCAATCAAGCTGTGCAGATAAATTACTGTAATTTGAATAATAACAATAAAGAATCAAATGGTCTCCAAAAGAAAGAATGTGTCTCCACAAGAATGTGAGAAAGACTGTTTCTGTTCCGACCTGCCCCTAAACTCAGACCTTTGACTCCAAACACTCGTCTCCCTTGACCCAGAGAGATCAAAGAGCCTCTTTGGCAAAGCAGCAGGATGAGACAGGATGTAGGTAGCTTTTTCCCCCCTCCCACTCTCAATAACATTGTAAAAAGCCATCAGAATTAAGAGTTTAGCACAGCGCCAAATAGCTGGAGATTAACTGCTCCAAAAATAGGTAAAATGGGATATGTGTGTGTTTTCGTGTGTGCATGTGGACGACAGAGGAATAAACAGAAAAGAGGGGAGAGACCAGAATTGCAGAACTAATTTTGTAATTTGGCCAAGGAGTGAAAAACAGCCACTCCAGTCATTACTAAAAGTGCAGCCAAAGCTTTTATATGTTTCTAAAATCCTATGACCTACTTTGTTGAAAAGTGAGTTTGCTGTGCACTGGAGAGGTCGAGATTTTGGGTGTGTTTTATCTTCCACCAGCACAGCAGCTTAATTTACCAGTGGACCTGAACTGGAGTTAGCAGCTAAAGTTAGCGCCCGTCTGTCACCTGATGCCAGCCGAGGGTCAAAGGTTAGATCCCTCTCTGAAGACGTGGTTGGGTTTCACAGCTCTGAGGACTTAGCTGTCATTAAATGTCTTTAAAATGTAAGCCAACAATCATAAAACTGGAATTATTTTATATTATTAAATATCAAGTAGAAGGAAAGAAATGCATTTATTAAAGATAATCTTTTAAAAAATGCATTATTCATGTTGATAACTTAATATCCTGTGTTTAGAGTTATGTAGGAAATATATTTTATGATGTTAAAAGAAAAGAGTTTATAATGGAAAATGTGCATTTGGAAAAAGTCTTAATTATAGCTATGTTAACACTCAATCGAGTGAATTAAGGAGACCATAAACTGTACTGTAAAAGTGAAACATGCCTGGATGGCAAATCCTGCAGTGCCTCCATGTGGTGAAACAAAACATTATCCTGCTGCTATAACTATTGCCTTTGAAGGCTGGGTATTTGATCCTAAAACTGTGTAAATCCTGAGGGAACAATTAAGCTGTTAAGACTAGTCAGCAACTACCTGAAAGAGAGAAAAGAATAAAAAGTGATGGGAGGAGATGATACAGGGACTTGGTGTGGGAGCAAGTGATGACGTGGGTGACACAGGAAGAAACAGAGTGACAGCTGATGTGAGTCATGTCTATTTTTATTCAGTCTCTCAGTCTCCGTGGAAAAGAATCACAGCTAAACAGACATGTTATAGCACTCCTGTATCATATCAACGGATCAAAAAATAAATGCTATACTGTAAAAGATTTCCCTTTACAACAGCTGTTCTTCTCGACAAATGAAAAACTACAGAAAACAAAACACAAACCGCTGCATATATGCATACTAAAAAAATAACAGAAATATGAATACAATTCTAATATTTGTATATTTCTGAGGGGGGAATTGACCATATTCAAATGGCAGGACTTTTGTTGTCACACTCAGAGTGGGAAGCATATGAATCTGCAAAGTTGTACTGTGTTGTATTAACCTCAGGAATTTTAAGAATATCCAACTAAAAAGACAATTTACAGAAAATCAAAAATAACATCAGGCCAGATTAAATTTAAACACATTTGAAATCCATTAGCTATTGTCTGACAACAGCTAATGTTTGCATTCAGCCTCTTCCTAACTAATAAAGGGAATGCTATGAACTGGCCAATGCTAACATAAAACAAAAATAATAAAATCAAACATTTCTGATAAATTGGGACGTAGTAAAATTATAGTGATTGCCAGATTTGTTTTTGTTTATACAACATTATGACATGTAAAGGAGCCACAAGCCGGACTCGAACCCGGGCCGCCCATTTGGAGGACCATGGCCTCCGTACATGCGGCGCGACCTCTGCTAGGACATCTGCACCCCTTTATACAATTTTTAACCTGGAACACAACTGTAAAAGATAATACCGGCTTCTTTTCTCCACTTGACATCAGAGGAAAATTTAATCTGAGTGAATGTTGTGAATTAAAGCAATAGCAGGACGTTAAATTTGTTAGTCAGCATCCTTTCAAATATGATATTTCTGGATCGCAACAGGTACTATATGACGTGTACACATTGTGAGGCTACAAGTCCAACATGCATTTCTACAGCTCATAAGCTATTGTCTAAAAAAAACCTCACTTCATCAGTGCTTTACTTTTCATTGGTGACCACACCTCTTTCAACAGTCTTGTCTTCACATCCTCGATTCTTCTTTTTTTTATGTTCATCATCAATCAGTGCATTTTTATTAATTTCCCTCAGCTGGTCCTTTCATTCTGCCATTGCAGACAATTCTTTCAACTTTTCTCAGGTGACCTCGTTGCATTTCCTAAAACACAGTTCTCCCTAAAAAATGTTTTTTTTAAATCACAAGCTACTGTAAATGGGTCAAAAAGATTAAATGTTAAATTTTCTACTTGGGTGGCCATTCTAAAAGGTTTATGTGCTAAAACACGGCTGATAAAAAAGATAGCTGCAGCCCTGATTAACAATAACACAATACTAAAAACACATAGAAAACATTCCTCAGCGCTCCCACAGAGCCATGGTTTGAAATGTCCAGAACAGAGTTCAGTGTGCAGTAGATCCAGGGCGCCAGACACTAGGCTGCAGACCCAGGTTGGAAGTGCTGAACCTGGGCTTTGGGACCCTGGCCAGTTGAGTGCTGCTAGACACTGGCAGAGAGCCACCAGTGGGGCTCAGAGGACTCAGATCTGGGGCACTCTTAAACTGCCTGTTGGCCTGGGCGGTGTTGGAGAGCTGAAGGTGTGAGAAAGTAGGACACTGGACAAGATTTTGAGCATGAGCTGAGGAGAAGGAGGGAAGCTGTGGGAGTGGAGCAGTGGGGGCAGGGGGAGGTGGAGGAGACATAGGGGAGGGTGCCCACTGATGTTGGTAAGGTTGGGGTTGAGGTTGATAAGGGTGGGGTTGAGATTGGAAAGGTTGAGTTTGGTAGGCCTGATAGGGGGTTTGACCAGCTGTAGGTGGAGGAGATGTCATATCAGAGCGCCACAGAGGTTCTCCGAGTGTTGTAGCTGACCGAGGTACGATAACTTTGAGGGCTGGCCCTGTGGATGTTGGGGGAGGTGTTGAGAATCGCTTTACTTCATACACTCTTGCTGTCTTCTGAGGACCACTTGCACTTCCTTGCTGCTGCTGATAGGTGGAGGTATTCTGGGGAACCCCGCCCCCATAGCTGAACAGAGAGGAGTTGAGCTGGTAGGGCTGGTGGTTCATGATGTCCACGGATTTTGCCGCAGCTTTCTTTCCTTTGGATCCAGCTGACCCCAACTTTGCCACCTCTGCCTTCTTCTGGGCTTTCAGAGGGCAGGAGGGAGAGAGTAGGGGGTTGTAACTGATGGGAGGGGGAGCACGGATGTTTGATGAGTATTTCCAGGTGGCAGGCAGAGAAGGTGTGGGTGAGGGCTCCCTTGTGTGGGCGGGGGAGAAAGGTGCGGCAGCGACAGAGGGGGCTCGCTCCACAACATATCGATCCATCCTGTTTTGCCTACGGGCAAACAGTTGGCCTCCCTTCCCTCCCAGCTGTGGCACCTGAGGTGCCTGTGGTTTCGGAGCAACTGGAGGTGGTCTTGGTCCCTTCTGAGCTTGCAAAAAGTTGCAAGCCTCTGCACCAAGCCTCAGCCAATCCTCTTCAGGCCCTGACTCATGTCCAGTTTCCCCACTGGGTGGAGCTCCAGTTTCTGCACCTGGGGTTCTCTCAAAATGATCATCCATGTTCTGGACCATTGACATCAGGTCAGGGTTTGGATTAATATCTTTGTTCTGGACTGCACAAAACATTGGCTTCTTGTTGGCTCGACGACGGGCATCATGCAGGATGCCAGTGCGAGTGGCGGGGACAGAGATGCGCTGCTCTCGTGACTCTATTGAATCAGCTGCAGGAGCTTGCGGAGGTGATGCAGTTTCCATGACAGCATAGGAACTAGGAGTCATTACACCTGTTGTATTGACGTAGGGGTGGACAGATGGTGATGAACCAAGTTGGGCGATGGGAGGAGGAGGGGTTGGCTGGGTATGGAAAGAAGCATGAGTCAGATCAGGTGCATGTGGTGGAGAGACGGGAGAAGCAGCTGTGTGGGTGGAAGGAGATGGATAGGAAGGAGATGGGTGAGATGAATATGACATAGGAGGTTGAGGATAGAAAGGTTGAGCAGGTGGTGGATAGACGAGGGTGCTTTGAGGTGCTGAAGGAGAGAATGGAGTGGATTGGGAAGCATATACTGCAGGCTGAGGGGAAAATGTTGGTGGATTTGGTGTATGCTGGGAGAATGGCGCAGATGACAAAGAGGAGGGAGGAGAGTTCCCAGAGGGGGGAGTGTTGCCATTCGTGTTTCTTGGGGAGATGTACAGAGAGGTGCTAGATACCGCTCTCCTTGGATCTGGCCCTGATGACTGGCGAGAAGGTTGTATGGTCATCATGGAGACTGCAGCTACTGGTTTAGTTGCCGGTTTAGGTTGGGGAGGGCGAAACATCACAGAAGTAACGTTTGCACGGGAAGATGAAGGGCCCGGGGTGAAGGGGCGTGCAGTACGGTTCAGAACACCTGGAGTAGGGCTGAAATTGGCGTTCAGGTTCGGATCGGAGTCAGTGATAAGGCTAGTACTAAGATTAGAAGTAGGATTAGAGTTGAAAGGTTGCCCATTTTGACTTGGAAGGTGCGTTTGAGTTGGGGGACTCAAAACAACACTGGCACGACTAACAGCTACTGACCCCCCATTGGTCAGAGCAACAGCAGGAGGAGACATTGTTGAAGGATTGTTACTGATAGGCTGCTTTGTGAAGCTGCTCTCCAGTCTGGAGCCCTGATAGGCTAAGCTCTCCAGCGCTGATATCTCCAACCCTGGATTTTGATTGACCGGGTTCACAACTCCTGGACTACGATAGTTTGAGACGTCTAGCCCAAAGCTATGATTGGCTGTTGGCGTTGTAGGAGTAGTTGGTGTTGTTGATGGGCAAGCAGAGCTTCGCTTGTCAAGCAGATCTAGATAACCTGTATCCCACGTTGGGTCGAATGATGCTGAGAATCCTTCTTCATCTACTTCTGAACCACTTAGAACTGAACTTCCTCCTTCCTCCTCTGTCTCCCCTTCTGTATCACCTCCTCTGTCTCCCTCAACTTTGCCGAAGCAGGTCAATGTGTATTTCTTGGCCCTCTGCCGGCGTTTCTTGAACATAAGCACCCCTTTCGAGTTGGGGTTGGGGGCATCAGTCAGCAAAGAGGCAATAGAGCGACATTTAGTACGCGCTTCTTTCACCTGTTTCTCCACCAGACTCTCCCCACGCTGCAACTCTGCAAGACAGAAAGAAGATAGAGAGAGATACTGAAATGAATGAGCTATTGGAGAGGAAACAAAGGATGGAAGTAGTAATGGAATTTGGATGAATAAATAACAAGGCAAAGGCTACATACAACGGAAACAACAGTGGGATAGCTGGGATGAGGATTACCACTGACAGACAGGAGTGTGTGATGAGGATTTACAACAAAGAATTCCTGCTGCTCTCCCGAGTTGACTCATACTCTCCAGGAAGGTTAGATCAGGGTTTATCTCCTGCACATATGCTTGTCTTTGCCTTTGTGTCTGCACTTGTGCTCACCAGCATGTGCACATAAGTGTATCTCTGCTTAGTCCAAGGCTATTTAAGACTTTTTAGTACCCTGGCTTACCTCACATGAATATCTTCACTACATAACTATTGAGTGATGCACCCTC
This sequence comes from Labrus bergylta, assembly GCF_963930695.1. Lineage (NCBI taxonomy): Eukaryota > Metazoa > Chordata > Actinopteri > Labriformes > Labridae > Labrus > Labrus bergylta. The sequence continues at coordinate 6,553,260 of NC_089215.1, read as the reverse complement.
AACTCATTCAACTTAACTGGCGTAATATACTTAAAGTTTCTCAAACAAAACAATCCCACAAACACATTAAGTGTCAGACTTTGGGATTCCAGCTGCAAAGTTTTGTGAAAAACTCCCCACGAATTGACATAAAGTGAAGAAGAATATACAGCCGTACTCTCAGCTCTTACGTATTTTGGCAGAGTGGTGCAAACTACATGCTAACACTTTCTAATTTAGAATGTTAGCATGCTAATGTTTGCTAATGAGCACTATACACAAAAACAACTGAGATCTGAGAGAATATCAATGAAAAGTCAAATGTTGATTTTTTTTTTTTTTTTTATCAAAATAGCAAAAGTCAGGGATCACCAAAGACATGAATATGTGTTCTGAATGTAATCCCGTTTGTTCAATATTCATTGAGATAATTAAGTCAAGGCAAATTTGTGAAGTAACAGTTTTTTTCATATTATTCATTATGTACCGGTTTCATAGAAAACAATAAAGCTTAAACAAGCTGAAAAGGCACTACAGATTGTTGTTTCTTTAAAAAATTGTCCTTACTGCACAAAATGACAAATTTTGATGCAACTGCAGGTAGAGTGACTTCCTTCCGAAATTCAAGCTAAGGATCTTCAGTCACGGCCATCAAGTACTAATAATATTTGTATTGATGGGTCATTTTTTATGTTGATGAGAACGTTCAAATAAATCCATATCATATTCAAGTAATACATTGAAAAGGACGGACCACATCTCATTATAAAACAGTGAAAATGAAATGTACATAGAATAGTTTGAATGTGTCTTACCTGCGTACACAGTGTTTGGGATTGTATGTCCACCTACATCTGAACCTGAAGTAGTTGTGAGGTCCCTCATGTCACAAGTATGAGTGTGTTTGTGTCCTTAAAGTCCCTCAGACCCTCCCACACACACTCAGTCCAGTTCTGCTCTGAATGGTATCTGTTTTGTGTCTGTCTTCCAGCTCTTCTCTCAGAGCACAGCCCATGTAAAGACCTTTGTCTGCGTCCAGGAACTCAAAGCTACACATGATGTCAACCGACTATTCCTGTCTACGTGACAGGCATTAAACACCTGTCCACGCTGTGTCTCAGACACAAACACACACGCACACACACACACGCATGCACACTCACACACATACACACACAGACAAGGACGGAAGACCCCTCATAAGAGAATATTTAGACAGCAATGTCATTTGTGGTTTGTTTAAATGTCTCTGTGAGTATGTGTGTGTGTTAGTTTTAGTGTGTGTGTATGAGTTCATAAAGCCATTTATAGTTTAGAGGAAAGCCTGGTCATAACTCTTCACTGATGTGCTGTTCTTCGCTGATGACACTTCACACCATACAAACACTACACACACACTCACACACATAAACACACACACACATACACACACAGCTCTCTACACAGTAACCACCCTGAATCCAAAGGCCATGCATGCTTGTGTGTGTGTGTGTGTGTGTGTGTGTGTGTGTGTGTGTGTGTGTGTGTGTGTGTGTGTGTGTGTGTGTGTGTGTGTGTGTGTGCGTGTGTGTGTGTGTGCTCATGGGTGTGTGTTAGTAACTTGAGAAAGGGCAGGTCCCTGGACACCTCAGTCATCATTTGGTCCTATAGTAAAGCTCACACTAAGTCATTCTGGCCGTCAGTCATTCGTACCTGAGGACAGATCTCTCATTAGAGCGATATTCACTGATATGAATCACAGCTCACTCAGTGCATAACTATGTAGTTGTATCAGATGTGATCATTGTTTCTTTGAAAGTACTGAACTGCTCCATCGTTGCCTGGCAAACACCTGTTGGCAAACTGAGCGGTGTCCAAAATGGCCGTGTGGGGGGGGTCTACCTTCTCTGGTCAAAACAATAACAAACCAGACTCAAAACTTAGAAGGACGACGTACTGCATACTGGCTGCTGCATTGTTGTGACAGAAGCCAGCATTTCAACATAGCATAGTCGGATCATTTTATGATTTAATTCATTAGATATCTCACATGTTGGTCCTTTAACATGATGTCTATGTCGGAAATTTTCAAAGCATTTAGTGTCATACATTTTTTTCCAATACAGCCCAACAGCAATCAATGAATCAAGTGCAATGACAAAAAAGAAGACCAAAATCAGATATCTGATTGCCATGCCTGGTTAAAAGTCTGACGATCACGTCATTCTGTCAGAAAAAAAAATATTTAAAGGCTTATCTGCCTGTGTAAGTAGCAGTATATACCTGCCCACGTCACACTCTGCCTGTGCACTAGCTAGCAAACAAGCTAATCATTAAAGACAAGCGGAAAAAAGTAGTGTGATTAGGTTTGTGATGTGCTTCTCAGCTCTTTTTTTCCAATCATCCTGCATGGCAATTAAGGCAGTGCATCTTTTATATGCTTCGGGGATTGACTTTTACATGATTCAGGTTGGCAACCTCCGGTGGTGAGGCCGCAAAATGAGCCAGTGCAAAAATCTGCAGTTCATCGGGTGTCCACTTGAGGCTGACTCCAATAGAGTCGGAAGTCACATACACACCCTTTCCAAAAATGCCAATTTTCACAGCAGAAATGTACATGTTTACAGCCTGATACAAAACTATTTTGATCTGTTTAGTTATTGTATTCAGCAATACACTTCGGCACACACTGTACGAGGGGTGAATTTGTTTACAACTCATCCCTAGCACTATGACTCAGTCTTCTTCCATTAATATTTACAGTCTATGGTTGGATACTTTCTAAAAAACTAGCTGTTATCTGCTTGTTGTCTCTAATGCTCACTATGTATACTTTCACTTGTGTTAGACGGCAGATTATGTCGCCTTTAGACAGAACCAGGCGAGCTGTTTTCCCCAGTTCCCGCCTTTACGCTAAGCTATGCTAACTCCTCCCCATCCCCATACCTGCGTATCAACCTTACACATACAAAACCGGTATAAATCCTTTCTTCTTGTCCCCGGCGTGAAAGCAAAGAAGTGTATTATCATCCATTGGCATCAGTCTGATCACCAAAATCACTTTTTCAGTAGCAGTTTTCATTATCTTATTTTGTCTCCAAATCTTTATTTTACAACACACAATTGAACACAAACGTTTTTTTGTCATTACTTTTCAGTTTCAGTACATTAACTTGCACATTAACACATTCAGCCAAATTTATGCAACCGCACACTCATTCACCGCATGTTCAGCTGTGTCGCCTATGAGTTATATTCCGCGTCCAGTATGTCAATCAGAAGCTTTGATGCCTATAAATACAGCGAGTGAGGTAAATGCTCAGAATACTGACAGCAGAGACAGACTGCTGTTTCAGGGGACAGAAAGGGATGGGAGGGGGCGAAGGGGAATATCTCTGTGGGTATCTGGTATATCTCACCCCATCACCACCAGCCTGTTAAGGTAACTTGATGCTCCAGTTTTAGGAGATCACCACTAGAGGGTGGTCTAGCCGTTGTTTCAGATTCAAACACTACACCACAAAACTGCAGCCGATGCCTTTGGGGACACAGAAGGAGTCTTTGGAATTTAAATTAAAAAGTAAAAACATTGCGGATAAGTCTGAAATAGTTGCATCACCATCAGAAACAAGATACGTTCCTGCTTATTCATTAAGTGCTGGTCTTTAATCCTCTAACTTGATAAGCTAATGTTCAGATTCAACTGAATAAAGTTGCATCAGAAATCTAAATCGCAATTAGATACTTTTCTTTTCAGTTTTTGGGCAACAAGTAAGCCTCAAGAGAGCCTCTGTAATGCATGTAGTATCTTTGCAGAGTTATACAAAACTATTATTTTGGTTCTGAAGGAGTGGTTAGAGCATGTTTGGGCTGGCGTTGTCTGTGGTGGTGCGGTCCAAAACTTTGTCTTCATAGAAGACCCTGGAGATAACTGTGGCAACATTCTGACATTGTATTTATGGAAATTATATATACATCCATGTCATGCTGTTAGGGTATGGAAGACAATAACTAGTGTTGTGATATCATGTACACTTTTATTTTCTTAACAACTGTGAAATACAGATTTAATCTCCTGCCCAAAACAAAGCGTTCAAGCATTTAACTAAAATGCAACTACACAATGACTGTGTGTCTTTTTTATTCCTGTTTATTTGTGAAATACCCTGTGATGTTTGTTTTTTTAAGGTTTATTTTGGGGTTTTTATGCCTTTATTTTATAGATAGGAAAGTGGATAGAGTCAGATATCATGGAGACAGAGAGAGTGGGGAACAACATGCGGGAAAGGAGCCACAGGTCGGACTTGAGCCCAGGCTGCCCTGCTTGGAGGTCTATGGCCTCCGTACGTGGGGCAAGCACACTAACCACTAGGCTACCGCAACCCCCCACAGTTTTTTGTATTTCAAACTGTAAATAAATATTTCTCTACGTATGTGTACTTACAGGTGTATTGTAGTTTGTAAGGAGATATATACTCACTGGCTTGCCGGGCTTTATCCTTGTAAGTGGTTGAGAGCTCATCACTGAGAGGGGTCATCTGTGGTCCCACCATCGGCACCAGATGTTTACCTGAGCCCGACATCAGAGCCTCTTTAGCCCGCTCAGGAGACACGAGAGGCGGGCAGGTCAGCCCGATGACGACCCCCGCCTCCTGAAAGCCGCTGTCCCCCTCTCCCTCCCCCTCAGCTAACCCCTGATCAGGGGTGGGTGTGAGCGAGTGAGGGGTCAGAGTGTGTGGAGTGTGTGCTGGAGTGGTCCAGTCGGTCTGGAGGGGCTGGTAGATGAGCTCTCTGCGAGGTACGCCAAGAAGAGTCTGACCATCCCACTGCCCCTGCAGGGAAACCCCGGCATCTGTGGCGCTTTCATACCTTAGAGGGAATACATAACAAACTAGGTTGATGTGTTTAATAATTCAGATGTCTAAAATTCTGAGATTGAGAGGTTGTCCCAGTGACTCAGTTGGCCTTATACTGTGTAGTGTTGACATCTTGGGAGGGAAACATTTCTGTCTCATAGTTGATGTCGTGCGACCTAGCCTGTGTTCACAAGAGGAAGATTTTTTCTAAAAATGTTCTGAAACATTGCACTAGATACCCCTCTTTGAAAACTAAGAGAAATAGAAATCTGCTTCTGTACTGGAAGGTCAAATCTTAAAACCTTATCTGTTTATATATATTTTTTTATTAGGATACAATAACAATATCTTTTACAAACAGTGGGGATTGTGGTTGTTAGAGGCTATACTATGTTTCTTGTTGGGCATAAACCAGGTACGTTCTATTTACTTTATGAAATCTTACAACATGTTGATATCCACAACACAATCTTTTGTTAAAGATTTGTTAAAAAGGAAAATAAACTTTTTTGGGGGGAGCAAAACATAGAGAACAGAAAGTGGGCTCTATGTCTCTTACCCGCTCATCTCTGACGTCTCCTCCTCTTCCTGGTTGTCATAGCGAGCAGGTGAGCGAGCGTGTGGGGGTGTGCGACGTTGGCGTCGATGTGTGTGCGACTGTGTGTCTGCATCACTGTCTGTTTCTCCGTAGTAAGCCTCGCTGTCAGGCGGGGAAGTGATGCCGCTTGGTACCCCTGTGGGGGAGAGGATGGAGGAACGGTTGGAGGTGGGAGACAGGACCCTAGTGGAGGAGCGGGTTGATGCTGCGTGGAAACCAGAAGGAGCCCTAAAAACATACAGGTGATGACATGTTGTAAAAATGTCAAACATAAATCTGTTTGTTCTGCACTTCCTCATGTAACAAGATCAAAGAGAGTGTGTGTGTGTGTGTGTGTGTGTGTGTGTGTGTGTGTGAGAGAGTCCATATTCTGACCTTTTGACCCTCAGGTTGAGTGTAGCGCTCTGTGTATCTATGAGGCTCATGGCTTGAGCATGACTGAAATCAGCGCACATCTGGTCACCGATGGCGACCAGCTCGTCATGCTCTTTCAGTCCTGCTCTACATGCTTTGCTGCGCTTGCGCACCTGCGGAGAGGAAAGGGTTAATAACACATTGATTCTTGTAGACAGAGCACAGTAAACACTTATTTGACGTTGATAAGAATGATTTGCCCTTCATCCTTTTTAAAGTAGTTAACTTTTAGAAGAGAGGTTCTCTCCTTTCTCAAAATGAAAATACTTGAAACGATGCTTGAGATTTTGCCCTGTTACCTATGCCTATAAGGAGTTGCCAGAAGGGTTATATATCTTTGGGGAAAATCAATCATCACAAAAAAGATTAACTTCATGGAGATACTGAAGGAGTAATTATAATTATAATGATTATAATTGCATAATTCTATGCAATATAGTGTATAATGTTCTCATTCTTTGCAAGCCTGGGAGTAATACAAATTCATGAGCTCATGTTCTATTTGCTCGATGCATTTTGTCCCTCTTACTTTCATACAGATCTGCATCTGATCAAATTCCACCTCATTCTTTTTCCAAAAAAAAAAGAAGTGGAGTCTTTCTCTTAGGTGCCATTCACCCCTACTAAATGTGCAGAATGGTTTATTCCAACCAGATTGAAAGTGACTGACGCTGGAGCGCAATGTCATCCTCAAAGAAAGCACTATCGGTTCAAATGCAAGACAGTTGCATTTATAACATAATTGATTATTGTTTAATCAAGCTGCATTAAGGTTTTCAAACACTTCCCTGTGGTCTAAATGAAACATCTGTGCTGTGCTTTGGTCAAAATGTAACATGAATCAAGCCCCAGAGGAGGTTTGTGAACTTGTATAAACCAGCTCTCTCAGAACGCTCCGTTTTGGTGTGTGTGTCTCTTTAAATGCAATGAGTCCGCCCCCCAGTGAGTTTTCCCGGCACTCCTCTGTAGCGAGAATGAAAATGGCCAACCTGCTCAAAAGTTTTATTCTCGGCTGGGGGTGGAGTCCATGGGTGGAGATATCAGGGAAGGGGAGGGTATTGATTTTTTTTTTTTTTTACCAGAATCCCACTGTGATGTCACAAGTTGAGCAGATTTGAAACGGAGCGTTTTTCTCTGTGTTGTAAGACTTATACAGACCACAAACAAATGACTGGATGGGTTTATTTCACATTTTGTGGGTCGGTAGACACTCAGGTTACCCAAATATATGTTCAAAAACACTGTTAAAGTGGAAACTGAAATAGACTGCATACTTATTGATATCTTATACATATTTTGATGTGGACAAATGTAAGTGTTTAAAAAAAATAAGAACTGCAGATGTGATTTTTTTTTTTCCCAAATTGTCAGTATTTATAGCAAACTCTTAAAGTTAATTGGGTCATTTGCGTGACATGTGTGTGCTCATAGCAGTTTTAGATGAATTGTTTGGGTTGTGGTGGTGCGGGCCCCAATGTCATATCTTCTCTTGAGACCTAGAATCCCCTGACGCTGTCCCTGCTACAGATTGAATGTGGTGAGTCAACTCAAGTTCCCTTTGATAAAATGTTCTGTAACTCTGCCAACATTTGGAGGACCTGATGAACAGTGCTCAGCAACGGGCAACCCTTCTAATGTTAGACATCCTGGTCCCTGTTTGAGAATAACTCATGAGGTCATGCAGCTGCTCCTGGAGGTCGCTGAGATATGATGTCATAGGATCCTTCAGGAAGTATGTTGGCCGAAGGAGGGGCGTATATATGGGAAAGTATTCTTGTAAACTAGATTACTGTGTCCTCTTAAAGAAGAATCCTGGGCCTCACACAGACGCACAAACACACACATCTTATCACTGTAAAAATGTTAAGAGGGGGAAAGTGTTCCTGCACTCACTTGGACTCTTTAGAGGATGCAGTTTTTGTTTTTATCAGCAACTCTTGACCTAATAATCAGAATGTGCAAGCACAAGAACACATGCAGGACCAAACGGTCTACATCGTACTTTCCCACTCACACAAATATACACACACACACACACACACTGCACAAGTGAGCATCATGAAAGAGGGGGTCTGAACAGCTGCATCACCAGTCTGGACGTTGGGGGATTCCTGTCATTCGCCATATGTTCCTCACAAACCCAAAATAAAACCTTACCGAAAAGCATCAACCACATTCCTAGACAGACGAAGAAAGACTGGCGCTACTTTGACGGGAAACTGAATTAAAAAAACGTACAATACTATTAAACCCCTAATTATGCGTCAAGAACGTGTGCAAGTGTCTGTGTGTGTTTGTGCGCTTGTATCTTTGTGTGTGAACAAGAGGCCTTCTTTTTCCATGCTCCGCTTCCAGCTCCTCTTAAATGAGCTATTCTGATCCTGCAGTTTGTGCTCCCGTCCCAACAGGGCTTATCTGAGGTATGCCCAACAACCCACACAGGAGCAGACACACAGACAACAGGCCAAAAACACCTACACCAACAAGAGGAAGCACACACTGATCAGACTCTGATTAAAGGTGACCTTATCAGAAAATCCCGGATAAAGGAGAGGTCTTACTGCAGCCAAAATCACACCACCTCTATTTCACATCAGAGGTTATGACAGCTTCTGAGTGGCCGGCCAACTCTGTAAACGTCAGTGGTGAGCGAGGTCGCGTTCCTCCCCTCCAGAATAGATTTTCTTATTAGAGAGAACATTCTGGACTGTCAACAAATATAAACACGGACACAAAAAGCCAGCAGAGAAACCAAACAGAAAAAGTGGAATATTCCTGGGATTAAAGTCGGATTATTTGGTCTAAATAAAATGTGCAATGATGACAGGTCTGAAAACAAGTTCATTATGTGTTCAAAGTCGACACATTCATGTCGACAAATGTGTGTGTGCTGTGTATCTGTCCACATAAATTCTTATAAAGTGATACAGACACTTCACACTTATATCTGCTACTGAACGATTTTCAGGATGCAGTCGTGAAACTTGAGAAAATACTATCCCCTAAACACAATCGAGCAAACCAAACAGTTTGGTTTGTGATTTAAAACACCTTGCAGTGTAATGACTGACAAATGAAAGTAAATACAAGATAAAATAGACACAGAGGCATTCTGACATACAGTAATAGATATCGAGGAGTCTTTGTGGTTGTAGCGATCCCATTTTCAGCATTTTTCCAGTGGTTAGGGTTGAGCCATTTAGGTTGAAAAGGAAGTCACCTCTCCCTTTACATCTATATGACAGTTTGGTTTTTGGACAAAACAAGAAATATAAGGACATCTTGGCTTCAAGAAAATAACATTAACACCACTTTCTGGCAATTTATAGACAAACCAACTGAACAATAATTCAAGGCAATCATTGCTAGATGACTCTATAATGAAAATAATCATAAAAGCTCTAAGTGTAAGTATACTAGGTGATACGAGAAGTATATTAAATGAGTGATATCGTTGTTCAGTGTTGTCATAACAATATAAATTGAGATAGATTAAAGAGTGCATATAAGCTATTACTCAGGTTCAACGTCATTTTTTTATACAATACCTGTTTGCAGCATGTCCCACCTGAATCCAACATTGATTTTAAATCAATGAAGCTTCATCTGACTGCATCAAAGTGGTAGGAAAGCATGGCCGTTATAGCCAGGCCTCCTTCCAATAGTTGCATTGTACACATGCTGAGTGAAAGAGTTTTGCTTTTGACATATAAAGGGTTTATTGCGTTAACTTCCGACTTTCGCAGTGTGTTTATTGCAAAGGCTCATATCCTGATCATGATCAAACTGTGATTAATTGCACAACCCTAAAGTATACCCCTCTATTCTGATGATGCTGCGTACTTTTTAACAATGGCCCCTCCTACGCGACTAAAGATAGATTTTATTATGACATTCCATTTTACTTTCTCTGAATTCTTCTTGTTGGATATCTCCTCTCTTACACTGAACTAATACAAACATGCACTGCGTTGTGAAGGTCATGCACTTTTGTCGATAAAAACATCTTGAAGTATCTGTTTCTCTTTTTTTTCTGTACTGTATAATACTGTAATGTTGGATGTGATAGAAAGAGGAATTCTTGTGGTCAAAATTTCTCCAGAAACCAAGATAATGTTGATTTTTCTTTGATAAACCTTACTTATAAGCATAGATGCTAAAAGATATTGTGGTTGAGTTCCGGATTCCAAGCATTTTAACATGACTTCACTGTGAAACTAATCCATCTTCAATTCAGTAATATGCACTTAAAGGTCAGTTTTGCCTTCTAAAACTAGTGAAAGTCAAAATACTAACCTAAAGTGGATACACACAAAAAGTGTGTGAAACAAGTACATTCAGGCACCAGAGGTTTCTGCTAATAATGACTCTAATTCAATTAATCTGTTATTCAGATTTTTGTCCTCGACTGTAGGGTTTCTAACCAAAGCTCCAATTACAAACGCGGCAAACCACAAAACTGACCACCAAGGCCTCAGACCGCAATTTACAGCTGCAGTCTCTATCAAACCCATCTACTCATGTTACCACCTTGGCAGTAACTCCTCTTCTCACACACACACACACACACACACACACACAAAAGGGATCCACTATACCTTGGCCACCTGTAGAGGTTTTTGCTGCTCGGCTCCTCCCTGCAGCCTGAAGCCCCACGGAGCTCCTCCTGAGAGGCAGACCACGATCTCCTCCGCTACCATCCCAGCTCACAGCCTGCTGTGTGTGTAAGATGGGATTTATATGTTTCTTCGCCCTTCCTCAGTCCCTCACACTGCCAGAGTCAGTGAGTGAGGTCTCCTGCTCCTCTCTGTGACCACCGAAAAAATCTCTCCACCCACAAGAAGACAGAGGGGAGGCTGGCTTTCATCTGCTCCCGCTGGAATGCTGTGTCGGAGGGTGGGCACTCAGGAGGGTGAGAAGGGGCATGAGAGTGTGTGTGTGTGTGTGTGTGTGTGTGTGTGTGTGTGTGTGTGTGTGTGTTCATCCTCCCCAGTATTCAACACTTGCCATGTCACTCTCAAGCACTCTGTTCAGGAGGGGATGCTTGCTGATATACTCGCCCGAAATAACCACAACAGCCACTCCCTCTTCGACCCCCAGCTCAGTTGGCCTGGCCAGCAGCCACGGCCCACAGATTTGTCTTCAACCCCCCACCCCTTGCCCCCACCTGGGTGCACAGACGTGGGATTAAGGATGACATATTTTAGGGATTTCAGCTGGATGACTGTCTGCATAGTTTAGCAGCTTCCCAGCAAGTTCTAGATGTAGATGTTATCCTGCAGGTCTCCTAACAAATGTCATTTCCGTCCCTTTAAATGACTTTTTTTTGCGAAATGTAAACAAATAAATCTTTACAAATTAGTTTTGACCATGAGGGTCTGATTCTTTGTTGGAAAGCCCCTCTGATAAATGCTTTCCTTCGTGGCTGAATCACATCAGCTTCAACGTCTCTGATCCTGCAGAGGAAAAGCAAAAGGATAACAGTACCCAAAATGACCAAACAGCACGATATATCTGTCCACCTTATGAAACTCATGCCAGGTTTGTGATGAACTGCTCAGTTCCATATATGGCCTCATTTTCAAGTGATCTGGGACAAAATTTGGCTCATTAACTCAATAACCTAAAAATAAACCATAGCCAATAAAAGCAGCCACATACAGGCTAAGGCTGGTTCACATTACCAATTCAGATGGCTACCCTTTGTCACATAATTATTATTATTTGAAAAATGAACAATGCAGTATGCCCGTTAGCTAAAGCAGTGGTTCTCAACCAATCAAGCCTCAGGACCAACCACCAACTCTGTCATGAAAAATTACCCAAATTATATATTTTCTTACCAATTAGATTTATTAATTGAAATAAATGTGCAGTATGGACCTCAGACAGTACAAAACATTTGACAGAACAAAGAAACAGAACACACAAACATGTTTAAATATGTTTAAAAAGTGCTTCATAGACTTTTTGAGAGATGTTTTTCCAGGCACACATTCCCGACCCACTAGTGGTTATAATGTTTATTAACAAGTCTTGTTTTGTGTAATTAAATCAATCACATTGATAGTATTGTGCAAGTTCTATCTGTGGATATGTTGTCATGTTGCGTTCACAAAATGCACAAAATTGCATGTGTTGTTAATGCATGGTATTAGCTTACAAACACCTGAAGGCGTCCATGTTGCTTTTCAGACTTGTTGGCAACTGGTTACAGGGACGTGGTCAACCCGGGTGTGATGTCATTCCAGGCTCCAACTGCTGAGGTAAATGGAACGCACCATTTTTCATGCCATGTCGTGCCTCCTGAGAGCCATCACAACCACCACCACCAACTTCTGTCCCTACAAGGAAAACTTCTGACCTCTGAAAACTGGAAAGTGTTAATAAGAAAACGAATGAACATTTTAGGGGCAGCCTGTTCTTGATAGAAATGTTCAGGGGGAGGGGCTACATGTGTGAAAACAGCTAATGACTCTGATTCAGAAGGTGCTCTGCCTGCCAAACTACTTGATGACTGAAATGATCACCAACATCACCCCAAGCATTAAATTAGAATAGAATAGATGTTTATTGCCATTTGCACAGGTACAGGTACATTGGAATTCTTGTGCATTTCTCCCTGAGTCAGCTTCTACAAAAAAGTTAAAATTATATATAAAATAGAATAGCATTATAAGAAAAAAAGAAAGAGTACAAAAAAGTAAAAGTAAAAATAAATAAGTTGTAGTAACAGCTAAGTGATTTAAAATAAACTGTACAGAAGGTATACACTGTATTAATACAAAAAAATAACAAAGGGGATCACTGTACAATGAAATGAAAATATGAATATGTTTTCTTGTCTCTAACTTTCTACATCTCTTATTGCACCTGAGGTTATTACACACATTATATAATTGCACTGTTTTTAGTTTTTAAGGTTAATATTGCACACTTGTATTGCACTGTGAGGTGGTCAACTGTCCATTTAGTCTGTGAGGTGTGGGGTGAAGTACTTCCTTCCCATATTAATGTCTTGTGCTACAAGTCTCATCTTCTGTAAAAGTGAATAAATAGGCTTAATAACTTAAGATGTAGGCTATTGGTGACAGACAGGCCTATATCAAACTGGCTGATATCAGTTGACCAATAGGCTACATCTAAAATAGGCTACATGAATGTTAAAAATATGAAATGCAGCATGAAGACTGGATGCTTTCTTTTCCTTTTAAAGTAAGCTCAAAAGTTACCTCCTTACCTATAATTATCCTTTTTGTAGAAGCTGACTCTGGGAGAAACGCACAAGGATTCCAATGTACCTGTACTGTCCTGTACCTGTGCAAATGGCAATAAACATCTATTCTATTCTAAATGCTAGTGGCAGTCTGAATTTTTTTTATAAAATGGTGAACGATTAAAACAAATTACTCGACACTTCACACACTGTACGTTCAGGTGTACTACTTTGTTCACTTCATTTGGCTGTCTACTCGCCATTATATTGTATAGTTTCTGCTTACAATATGTCTACACTCATGCACTTTAACTTATGTCAATACCGTCCATTTACAACTCTTGTTTTTGCACATTTACATTTAATCTTTCATATTTAATTTACAACCATTTACAACTCTGTTTTTGCACATTTACATTTAATCTTTCATATTTAATTTACAACCATTTACGACTCTGTTTTTGCACATTTACATTTAATCTTTCATATTTAATTTACAACTCTGTTTTTGCACATTTACATTTAATCTTTCATATTTAATTTACAACCATTTACAACTCTGTTTTTGCACATTTACATTTAATCTTTCATATTTAATTTACAAGCATTTACAACTCTGTTTTTGCACATTTACATTTAATCTTTCACATTTAATTTACAACCATTTACAACTCTGTTTTTGCACATTTACATTTAATCTTTCATATTTAATTTACAACTCTGTTTTTGCACATTCACATTTAATCTTTCATATTTAATTTACAACCATTTACGACTCTGTTTTTGCACATTTACATTTAATCTTTCATATTTAATTTACAACCATTTACAACTCTGTTTTTGCACATTTACATTTAATCTTTCATATTTAATTTACAACTCTGTTTTTGCACATTTACATTTAATCTTCCATATTTAATCTTCCTATTTAAGACTAGTAATGCTTAGTTAAATCCTGGTTGTATATATTCCCATTCTTATATTTAATATCTTTTAGTACTTATTTACTTTGTATTTAATATTATATTATGTTTAGATTTGCTAACATTGTGGGTTTTTTTTTTTTTTTTTTTTACTCATATTGTGTGTTTAGATAACCTGCTGCTGGGATCAATAAAGTAATTCTATTATATTCCATGTTGTGCTCTCCCGTACAGTAGAGGAGGGAGGGGGGGAAGTCCCTCAGCGGAGTCCGGATGTGGACGTGGCACAGCGCTGCAGCAGTTCCGCTGAATGTCCGCTTCTGATACCGAGGAGGGATTAGTGAGAAACACCCCGGGACGACATCGTCTCTACAATTTGTCGGCCAGCGGGTTTCACAGTTGTTCCCCATACGGAGGATAGCCTTACTACTTAACACACTTCGACGGTAGGTTTCCATTTTAAATAGATTAGTGTGCGTTAAAGTAGCCGGCTTGACACAGGAGCTACGTTTGCTAATGCTAGGCTACTGTTAGCATCGCACTGCGAAGTAGCTGGTTAGCTCGCTTACTGTGCTAAGGTTTGCTATCCCCGGATGTAGCCGTTTGGTCACAGCTGATTCAGCCACCGCTGCTGTCATCATGAGTCAAGACACAACGTTTAAGTTTGCCAATATTACTTGGAAGGTTTGTCAAATACGGGATGTTTTGTTTACATTCGTGGTCGGGAAACGCTTGTTAGACTGCTAATGTTATTACTTTAGGATCTGTGTTGGGAAGTTTTTTTGGTCGCTACATAGCAAGTGAGCTATTGGTAATGCGGCACTGAGGTTTCCCCCCCTCCCGTTAGCACCACTGCTATGCTTCCCAGCTTTTTGCGTGTTTGCTTGTTCCCTACAGTAGGATTCTTGTGTTATACCTTCATGGCATATCTTAATTCTCATAAATTCTCAAGTTTTGACTACTTTCATTGTCGTGTTAATCATGCTCCAACAGCCAGGGGCAGCATATGTGGGTCCCTCTGTAGGCCCGGCATACTGAACAAGCTCCACGGCTCCAGCGATTGTATTTCTCGTTGTGGTGCACCTGCATTGTTGAATTATTCAAAGGCACCCCCGCTCGTTTAGCCCGTGTTTGTCTTGTTAGCTGATACTCACCACTGTCTTATAGGTTAGTCCACACTCCAGGGACAAGACAAGTGCATAAACAGCATGCATTTACTGTGTTATGAAGGCTGAAGCTGACATGTGATATGAAGGAGTAATCATAGTAATACAGGTGACAGCTCAACGGTGGTACCTTCAGGTGGTCATCTTATGTCAACGCTGTTATGACCACTTAACTCAAGAGACCTGCAGGACTCCAGTAAACATTACACACTGTCTGCACAGTGTCAGGTATTTAATGTCACAAACGTGACAGTGAAAGTATCTATTACTTGTGGTTTGTGCCTGGGTTATGTTTTAGCTTGGTTAAAGCAACAAGGAAAGTTAAGATGTAGGGCACTACTTTTTGTCTTTGCAGTTTTGTTTACGAGAGCCGTGACTTTGTCCTTGTTGTGTGTGAACTTGATGGCTGTAAGTAGTCTGTAGGTGGGGCCAAGTAAATATTTTAAAAAAAAGACAATAAAGGTGTTGTCACTTACCCAGGACATATTAACGTCACACGAAAGTCAACATGTGACTGTGACAGTAAGAAGAACCTATACAGCGATCAGCGAAAATAGCTTTACACTTATTGAGTTTTTTTGTGCAAAGTGTGTACAAACACAGTTTTGGTCCATGTCTTCTTGGGACTGCTTTCACTTCTCTCTTGACTGTGTGTCGGTGGACATGGTTAAGGTTGTCGTTACTGTACAAGAGCATTAAACTGAATTTCTCTCTCATATGTTGAGAGGGTCTTGCAGATATGTCGTTTGTGGTTTTAGGATACCATCTGTAGTCCAGTTTTCCCCTTTTAAGTATGGCATGCTGTGAAGGCAGACTATCCCTGCACCGGGAGTGGAAAGCTGTCCTCCTCCAGGCCCTCGACCTAAAACAATCACAGTACCCTTTATCCTTAATAATATCACATTCTGATAAGCTTTAACACACCGGGGGTCCTGGAAATACAAAAAAAAACCTGCTAAACAGGATCAGGGTTTTACATTTTTGTCTTTGTTTTCAATGCCTTCTGACTCTGTGAAATTGTCATCCAGTTTTAGGTATGAACTGAGGATGAATGTAAACCAGCACACTCCAATGGCCTCACCATATGGCCAGCCTCAGCCAGGCTACGGCCAGCCTGGCTACGCACCCCTGGATGGGGGTTACCCTGCACCCTACGCACCCTACAATGGCCCTACTTCAGCTTACCAGCCTGGGGCTCCACCACAAGGTAAACTGCTGTCTTTGAACAAGTTTAAGAGTGAATAAAAGGGATATTCTGTCATTTTATATCTGGGCCCTATTTTTACATGTTTTTTTTTTTTCAATGCAGTTGATCACAACATCTGTAAACATGTCACAGCTGTAATGACTGCAAACTTAATTTTATGACCAGATGCACCAGTATGAAGTTTGCCCACTAACAGTGCTAAGAGGATCCCTGCAGTGCCAAACACTTTTGAAAAGATAATATGATACCAGAAAAACTACTATTTTCAAAGACACTATCAGTGCTTTCACACTTGCAGAAAACTCCTGATATTTTCAGGAGGATCTGTATGTGTGAAAGCAACCAACCAAATGTTTTGCTCAGACTTCATCCAGAGTTTCTCCTGCCAGACCCCTAGTATTCTTTTTTCTGAGAATGCAGCAGGATATTATCAAAAGAATTCACCTTGAGCCAATGGGAGGGGGCGCAACGTTTATATACTGTGACTGCTGCACGGTGCATAGAGTGTATACACCACTACGACCTCTGCACGTAATTAAACAGCTGCATTATGTTTTCTGTTAGTCTGTATGTTGTTCTCCGCTCTTTTGTTGACATTTTGATTCTGTTGAACTACATTTAGCATTGAGAGGTAAATATTCTCATTATAGATCGCATAGTAGACTCGGTTGCTTCGTCTGCTCCTTCAGCGTTGTTTTTTTTTACGTCACCTCTTACCTCAGGAGACCCCCCCGCCCCCTCCTGTTTGACAGGAGAAGTCTCTTGCTGTTAAGTGCATATGTGAACAGCCAGGTCGGGAGAATACCCGGTGCAGTCCAACTGAAATTATCAAAATAATTTCAGAAGTCTATATCTGAAAACGGCAACAATATTTTTGTGTTACTGTGTGTCACATAAACATTGTAGTGAATGCACATTAAGCATTTAAAACCCAGAAATCTCAAAATAATACAACAAACCAACTCACTGATTGAGGCAGCAGTAAACCAGCAATTCCTGCAAATTAAACGTAGACTTTTTTTTCCCCTTGGTGCTGTGTGGCTGTGCAGAATGCAATGCAACCATTGGACCTTAACTCAAGAAGAAGGTCCGTCTCTATAGCTTTGTTGTCAGAGACCTTCATTGACGAATAAAAAAAACAAACAGCGATGAGGACAAACTGTGACTGGTTACATTTGCGCTGAAAAATAACCTTAACGCCACTTGAATCTCATTACTTTTATTTACTAGTTTTGCAAAACAAAACATGCAAAACAAGGCCCAGGTTCAAAAATACCAGAAATCCCTTTCAGGACTCTCAAGTCAGCTGTGATACACTTGCAGCGCTCATACAGCCATAACCTTGAGCTGTCCTTCTACCTGCTACCCGCCATGTGATTTGTCATGTATGTGTGAGAAAGAACAGCACAGCCCCTCAGCATACTAATCTAAATATGCCCTGCCCTGTCACATCTTCACATTGCTTTTTGCATTTCCCTTCATCTCTCTGTATTTGGCCTGTTTCCCCACTTTTTCTTGTATTTCAGGTTACTCTCCTTTCACAAGCTTTCCCTCTAAGGCTGTGGCCGCCAACCCAGTCTCTGACCTCTCCTCTCCTCTTGACTTAGGTAACTGCCTCCTTTCGTGTTCTTGATCATTTCACACTCCACATGCTCTGCGGTTCATTAAATCCTCTCTTTACCTACAGGCTGCACTCTTGCTGCCATGTCCTTCTCTGAGTGTACAATAAAAAAAGTCTTAAAGAGTCAGTGACTTTTAAAAGTTATACACTTTTTATTACCAAACTTTTTTGTTATTTATTACATCCTTTTTGTTAGAGTGAAATAGAAGTTGCTATTTCAGTCTCTGCATCTTCTGGTCATATTTGTTTCTATTTGTTCATTTGACTCACACAGTCAGTGTCCAGTAGGAAAGTTGCAATGGGAAATAACTTTTTTAACACCCTACTACTCCACTGACAGTGAAACATCAACCTGGCAGAGTTGGCCTAGATTAAGCCTCCTCATTTGCAGCTCCCTAAACCTGTCACAGTTGTCTGATTGCCTTTTTAGTAATAACTGACCCTCTTGGCACACAGTCTTTGCTAGGATGGTGTCAGTATGTAGTCAGTGCTCCAAACCCCCAGAGGTTTAGTCCAGGAAATGTGATCAGTTGTCTTGAATAATTTGTTAGGGCACCCTACTTGCCTCAAGTCTTGTTTTGCTTTTTGAAATATTTGTTTTCAATTGGAAGACTGATATTAAATTAACATCAAAATATTTAATCCTAGATAACGTTTTATTTTTTGCAGACATGTGTGTAATTTCTTCTGTATTTCAGGTCCTGTCAGGGGTCCTCCTGTTTCTGGAGCCCCTCCAGTCTCGGCTCCTCAACAGTATAATCAGTACAGTCACAGTCAAGGGGAAATGCAGAATGGACCCCCTCCTATGACACAAGCCCCTCCCAGGTAAATTCATGTGGGCTGATTGCTATAAACATATATGTAATAAGGTAAATGGGTTTTAAAGCATTGGTTTTTGGAAGCACAGGTACTTTTATTATTCCCGGTATCTTCGCTCGTAGCAGGTTATTGAAATTCTGCAGCTTCAGCTCATTCCCGCAGGTTACAGAATCCATATTGACATTTTAAACAACCGCTGGAAAAAAAAAAACTGACACCAAAAAACTTGGGGCTGCTCAAAAAAGACTGTCATGTGGGGACGCCAGATGGCCTGGCAGTTGTGTCGCGCGCCCCATGTGCAGAAGCAGCGGCCGTGGGTTCAGGTCCGGCCTCGGCCCTTTGCTGCATGTCGTCCCACACGCTCTCCTTCAGACATTTCTTATCTCTCGTCAGCTGTCCTATCTATGAAGGCAAAAGAACCCAAAAAATAACTTTAAAATAGAGACTGTCATGTGGTTAGTTTGTAAAGAAAGAAGACTCAAAACCAGCAAAGGAAAAGGGATTTCAAAGGCACACTGAGTGTGATGTGTGATAAGAGATGAATTATTATTTGTAACAGACAGCAGTTGCTCGTGATTGAAATGCCTGGCATTGAAAATGAAGTGACAGAAAAACTGGAGCTTGCTGACACTTGCTTCTGGTAATAAGGTTGATTTTTTTTCTCCATGTGCTGGCATTGAATTTGAGATAAGACTAGTCAGTGCAAAGACTGCACTGGGAAAAAGTCTTGATGTTTTAACCATGAATGGATACAAGTCCCTTTTTGCTAGTTAAATTAGATGCACCTTTAATGAGTCAGCAAGGTCTATCCAGCAATTGAAAGAAGATTCCCTCTTTTGAAAACACTAAAATACATAACCTTTTTTATATTAGGTTCCTGTTATTTGTTAATATAAGGTTGGTTTATAGATAAGGCCTAACTTTACCTTGTTCTAGTGTCCCATACACAGAGGCTTTTCCTGCCCAACCTCCCAAATGTTTCTCTTCACCTTTTCCCACGTTTCTGATTTTTTTGAAAACACTCATCAGCAGCAAATTTTATAGAGACGCAAAAACAGCAACTTGAGTTTTGACATTTCATAACGTGTTGAGTGAAACCCAACATTTAATCTGTGTGTAGACCAGGCTTGCTAGCGGCTTAGTGTATCGTAATAATCTACAACTAAAACAGTGCAGAATGACATCGTCGGTGACCAGCTGCCCAAAAGACTGAGACGTTGCACATCAGTCAATGCATTTACAGCTCAGACATACTGAAAGCTCTCTCTCTGCTCACCTGCAGAGCTTGTGTCAGGCACTATTTGCAACACATCCAGAGCGACGGGAGATCATTTGGTTATTTATTTATACCAGTTGGCGATCTTATACAGATCTTTAAAAAAAAAAATGGTTGGTACATTTTCTTACCCATCATGCCTTGGTATCTTGTATATTTGGGAAACCTTGCACTGTAGCAGCTGCAGTTGATGTGCTCCCCATGATGTATTCTGTGGAGTGTGACCACTCGAGCATCAGAATCTGAAGGTAACATATGATGAGAGGGAAGGAGTGGTAATGTTGATGCAAAATAATAAGATTGTGCATAAGTACCAAATCTCAAGTCTGAGTAGAGTCTCAAGTCTTTCATGGGAAAGTCAAAGTAAAGTCTCGTGTTACATTTGTGTGTGACTCAGGTCCAAGTCTGAAACTTGAGACCCCATCTCTTGATTGAAAAATATCATACTAGGTCTACTGCAAAACACTCACTGCCAGCATCAACACACTGCTAGGTGTAGATGACTTCAGAGTTCCTTTTTATTTCTTCAAATATATTGTTTTGATTTTGAGCCCAAGTTGAAGTTCACTGAGTTTCTTCTTGTTAATCATTGTGTTTATGAGCCCTGAAGAAACCACATAAACATGCACCATTTAAGTTACTAGATTCCTTTTCTGCCCTCAACCGATCTTGGAAGCATGAGCAAATTATATTACACGTCATGTTTTTTTCCCCCTATCCAATTTATGAATCTAGGTTTCTTGTTAACTTGGCGTATTAAACACACTCTTACATTAACCCGGTAACGTCACTCAATGTAAACTGAGAGATTTGTTTGTTTTCAGGCCTGCTGTGTCTCAGTCATACAACCCTGCAGGGATGAACATGACAGGGCCCCCTCACCCCTCTTATCCTCAGCACTATGGGCCTCCTCCCACAATGCAGCAGGTCACCAACCAGATGACTGGGATGCAGATCAACTCTGGACCACCGACCCCTGCAGGACCGGGATATGGTGAATAAGAATGAAGGGTTATACTTCAGTGTTCATTCATTCTTTTTTTTTTCATAGATTTTAATCACTCTTTTTTTTCTCTCTCTCCTCAGCTCCCCCTAACAGCTCTCAGCCTCCTGTTAGCACCGCCTACACTGCTGCACCTCCAACTTCCTACGCCCAGGGCCCTCCCCCTGCATCCTCTGCCCCCACCCAGCCACCACCTCCCAGTGGTCCTGCAGCTCCTCAGCAATACTATGGAGGCCCTTCACCTCCTTCTCAACAGCCATTCAACTCTTCTCTCCCCCCTACCTCTCAGCAGCAGTTCACTCCAGCACCTCCTCCCTCCCAACAAACCTTCCCTCCCTCCTCCTACTCAGGTCCCATGCCTCCAGCCAGCCAAGCTCCCGCTCCACCTGTCTCCCAGCCACAGCAGTCCTTCCCACCTCCAGCCCAGCCCACCTTCTCCGCACCTCCTGCCAGCCAGCCCCCGGCCTTCGCCCCTGGCCCGCCTCTCCAAAACCAGGGCTCCTTCCCACCGAGAGGACCACCTCCATCCTCTCAACCGGGGTCTTTCCCTCCTCCTGGCCCTCCCCCAACTTCCCTTTCATCTGGCCCATACCCCGGCCAGATGCCACCCCAACAGCATCCCCCTCCTTCCCAGCCATCTCCCTACCACTCAGGTCCACCTCCTCCCGGCGTTCAGATGCCTCCAACCTCCATGGCTCAGAGCAACCACCTGCCTCCAGGACCACCTGGCCCCCCTGGGCCCATGCAGCAGCCTCCACCTCAGCCAGGCATGCCTGGAGGATTCCCCCCTCAGCAGAATGGTGAGGAGACGACCTCTTAGTGGAAGACTAAATAATTGTTTTCTCAATCACTAAGCCCTTTTTTTGTTCTGTTCAGGTGCATTCGGGCAGGTGAGAGGTCCCCAGCCCGGCTATGCAGGCCCGTATCCCGGGCAACCAAACTACGGAGCCCCTGCACCAGCACCCGCTCCTGCTGCCCCTGCACAGAAAAGACTTGATCCAGATGCCATCCCTAGCCCGGTGAGCAGACGACCACACGCAAACTTTTCTGAACCAAATTCCCAGTTTACAACACCGCATCCATTTTTATAGAAGCCCTTATCTGTTCTCTTCAGCACAATCAAAGTGATATTATTAGGGAGGGGTGACATATTGTAAGGGGGATTGCACAATATAATGCAGATTTTGCCCTAATAATATGGTTCAATCATGTGTAGACAGGGAGGATAGAAAAGCACAAACACCTCTCCTAATATAATGTGGCCTTCTTTTTATTACCATGTTATTAAATGTATAGATTTCCGGAGATTATTAACTTTATAAAGGTGGAACTTTAAGTAGAGCTGCTTAGCATGTGTCAAACAATCTGCTGGTATATGACTCTATATCTGTCTGTGCTCGACTGTCATTGACTACAGTACCACTAATCTATGATCAATACTAATGATCAGTTTCTGTCTGAATAACAACAGCCTGCTGCTCAGCACAGTCTTGCTGAGATCTCTCTTCTCACACAACTGTTTTTTTTTTTTTGTTTTTTTTTTCATATTTTCACTCTTTGTATGTATTTATTTTGTCCCGTTTTGGACAAAATGCTGGACAAACTTTTGAATGTAAAGCAAGCGTCTGACATGCCGGCTGTGCAGAAATCAAGACATAGAATAGACCCAGACGCTATCCCCAGCCCAGTAAGTGTCCTGTGTGCCTGCCTTCTCCACCTTGTCCTCTCCGTCTGCTTGCACTAACATCCTCCACCACCTGTCCTTTCCCACCCCCCCCCACCCCTCACAGTCACAGTGTGGTAGACAGACCCTTGTTGGAAATAGACTTAGTCTCTTAGGCTTATGTTTAACTTCAGTGTAAGGGTCAGTCACAGGATTCTTGTGGGGTTTTACTATAACCTTCATAATGCCTTTAAGATTCAAGTCTCCCCGATTAGCAGTGATCAGAATGAAATAAAAACTGTATTAGAAAATGGAAAAATAAGGCACAGATAGTAAGTTGACTAAAACTGATGTGACTGAAACAGGTGTGTGGATGACTTAACTAGATTAAGAACATAAATGAACAGGTAATAAAGCAGAAAATGGTTTACTCAGAGATACAGTCATTTGTTATAAATCTGTAACTTATGGAGGTCTGTAGCTGATCGAGCTTATTGACAAAACAACAAAAATCTACTCACCGTGCTCCCATCCAAAATACTGTAAATATACCGTGATACTTTCCATCAGAGATACATTTTGTTATCTAGTGTTTTTCAGCAGCACTGTAGATCTAACAGCTGCTAGCTAAATTAGCTTTTAGTTAATAAAATTGATTAATAAGAATAGCTGCTGCTACCCTGTCTGCTTTTTTTATAGGTAAGAAATGATGCAGCTCCTACGGCTCATCCATAACATGTTGTACCTCATTTGTTTTAACAGTGCAAAAACCTATGGGCATAAACACTTGACTATTTCTTTGTAAGGAACAGTATCTTGCGAAAGCCTCCATTAGTTTCCTACAGTACCATTATCATATCTGTCTGCAGGAAAGCAAATATTTCAAAAAAATGTCAAACAAATCCCCATTGAACGAGTTTGTTAGTTTTCTGCTTTATATGCACTGTAATCAATAATGATCCCTACTACCTCACCTTCATCCCATTGTTTTCTTTGTGTTTGAAGAAGCAGCATACTTAAGTCTGACATTTTCCTTCGCCCCGTCTCTCTCTGTTTCCTGCATGCTACTGTGCACTGTTTGGACTTACTCACCCTTCCTTTCATTAACAGCATGATGTAATAACCCTGCCTTTTTTTCCTCAGGGATGTCATTTAGTTTTGCCTTGAAAGTCAGTTTGTCATATTTGTACAACCAACATCTGCATACGCATGCACCATATCAAACATGGCTCATTTCAAAAGTTCTTTATCCTCAGACGTTGATGGGTTCCATTGTGTGTTTAGTAGCTCAACATGTGTGTAGGGGTTGTGTGAAAGCCGTCTCCTGCATGGGTTTAAATGTTCCTTCTTTTTTTTTTTAGCCTGTGTGAGACCCTGGGACAATGTGTCATCATGTGCACTTCACATGTGTGTCTTTCTGTTGTAAACATGTATGAAAGATGTGACATTGTTGTCCCCTTCTCTCCATATTAGATCCAGGTAATAGAGGACGACAGGGCTAAGAGCACGGAGCCATTCACAACAGGGGTCAGAGGTCAGGCCCCACCGCTGGTCACCACCAACTTCCAGGTCAAAGACCAAGGTAGGCCCTTCTTGAGGAAGTAACATTAAATGACTCTTTCCAAAAGAGGGTTCAGGAAATTAGCGTTCTTAATTTCTCCAAGGTTTTTCTCTGGAACGGTATGAAAAGATCGACTAACTACCAATTTCCACTTAGTCCACGGAGAGCAGCCATAAGTAGCTGTACACACATCACAGGAGAACTACAAGAGGCATACCTGGTCTTTCTGAGGTTGATTTGGTGCTCCATGGGTCTCTGTTTTGATGTTATGTTGATAGAGTGATGGGAAATACGATCTAAAGTCTGTAAATTGTGTTTTTTGTTTTTTTTTTCAAAAGTGACTGGATGATCTGTGCATTTCTTCGTCTGACTTCCAGTCCGGGCCGTTCTATTCTGTCCATCTTGATGCATGTTGCGTTGAAAAAATAAACTTGCATCGTATTTGAAACGGAGCAGAGCGTAGTGGCGCTGCTGGCACGTGCTAGAGATGGGCCGTGGCGTTCGCTGTGGAAACAGGAGCATTGACTAGAGTGGCAGTGAACTGCGGCGTTACAGACCGCGGCGCTGACGGAGTATTTGGAGATTGGCAGTTAAGAACAACCCCTAAAAGTGAAGCCAAAATATTTAGAGCTCCCCCTACTGACTGGTTGCAGTATATGTTGGCCTCCCCCATGTTAACAGATGGGACATGGGGCAAACTTTGAAATCAAAATACACGTCGACTACAGGAAACCTAACAAACACTTGGGTGCAAGAATCTTTGAACTCTCCATAACCTTGAATGTCGGCTTCAAACTGACACAAGAATCAGTTCTGCTGCAGCGACCTGAATGATCTTTGCTGTTTTATTGTTAAGTTTAATGTTTTCTTTGGTGAGCAGAAGGGGCTTCACCTCAATTCTGAGCAATGTCTTGGCTCCAAATGACTTCAACAGCACAATATGTCAGCACACGTCGAGGAGTTATTTTATCGTTCCAGTTTTTTACAATTAAAGGGGATGGAATTGAATCGTCGATAATTGTCTACAGTCAATGGTTTTACTTTCTATAATTTAAGGCCTGGTGAATTTTCAATCTGATGAAGGGTATGTGTTACCTGTGTAAAGATTGTAATATTAATAGAGTCTGTGTTTGTGTTTAGGGAATGCCAGTCCCAGGTTTATACGCTGTACGGCCTATAACATACCTTGCACAGCCGACATGGCCAAGCAGTCTCAGGTGCCGCTGGCTGCTGTCATCAAGCCCCTCGCCACGCTGCCGCCAGACGAGGTAAGCGATGCCCCCCTCCTCTTTCCACTCCCTCCTGTCTCTCCTGTAAGCCCTGTTTACTCTGAGCGCTTTCCTTCTGTCTGATCGGACCTTTATGACACCAAATCCTTTGAGAGTTAACATTTTTTCTTGGAAAGCCAACAGGAGGACAAAGAAAGATTACGTTTTGACGTCATGCAAAATACTTACTGGTAATATATACAATATCCAATCGCCTCCACTTCCACTTTCCCGAGCCAAAGCCTTTGGTTGACAGATGGTGGAATAAGCTTCCAGTGAAAGGAGCTGTCTATCAAATATTTATAGCATGTTATCTTTGAGAATCTGGCAAAAACTTTCCTATTAATTAGTAAGTACAATATCAGAAAGTCAGTGTTACTGCCTTATTAATGTTTTAGTCATTTGTCAAGCCGTAAAAGCTCAATGGTTCATGTTTTTAGGTTTTCAAATGTGAGAACTTGATTCTGTTCTTCATCATGTTGAATAGTAAACAGAAAGTTCAAAAGTGTTCAAATGTTTTGTTTTAAATCACAAACAGCAATAAGCACAAACATATTCCGTGATAAACTGTACGAGGGCTTTATTAGATTATCAATCAAACTTTATTGGTGAAGCACTTTTCATAGATATGTAGCACAAAGTGCTTTACAGCAAAATAAATCAAACAGCATTAACATGAATCCCAACCCCACCCCCACCCCACAACCCATAAACAAGGTGAGAAAGAAAGAGATAACCACAGGTCCTTCGATGTATTTTCTATGCAGCAATTTCCCTGTATCCGAGACAAATTTCTCCCTAGGGAGACGAATAAAGAAACCTTGACCTTGACCTTGACCTTGAGGTCCTGCAAATGGAGGGAACGCTATCATGGATTCTTAATGACGAAACACAGGAGGTTAAAGGGTTCAAATTCAAGATTGTAAATAATATAATAATAAAATAAGAAAGACCAAATAAAGGCTGCAAATAATAATTATTATCACTATATGTCGTTTTAATACACTGAAATAATCTATAAAACTTCATAAAAATGTGAAATATATTGATCACATTTTTCAGAGTACAAAGTGATGTCAAAGAGTACAATGACAAGCAGAAAGTTTCTGTAGCTGTAAACACTGAACATGTCCTTTTAGTGGGATCAGTAAATGTTTATTTTACCTTTATCTAATCTCATCTCAGAAACAATGAATTATCTTTCAGTCATCTCATCTCACTGGAGGGTTGTAGCCCTACTGATGTGGAGAACGATGTTTGCGTCATTCTGACTTCCTGTTTGTATTTCTGTCTCTTCACCTGTATGTTCCAGAGTGCAGTCAGTAAGCAGTCGGGAGGTTTCAGGCCTAAAGCCTGATATGTAGTCTTTATCAGCGGATGTTATGTAATGTGGGATTATCTCTCTCAGATTCACTGAGGTGGGAGTGGCTTTATGACCTTGTTTCACTCACGCTACATGTGTGACACATATCCATCTGGACCAGTTGTACATGTTGTCCCTTTGAACAACGTTTGATGACAGAGGGTGTAAATATTTACTGCAGTTTCACTCACATCACATCCTGTTTCAGTAAATCCATTCACATTAGGATTTTTTTAGATGAAGCCAAATCTGTGTGCCCTCCTCAGAACTCCAGATTATTCCATCAGAATGATTTTAATCCGTTCATTGCATTTCTTGTCAGATCCCCCCGTACTTGGTGGACCACGGCGAGAGTGGTCCGATCCGCTGCAACAGGTGCAAGGCGTACATGTGTCCCTACATGCAGTTCATCGAGGGAGGTCGGCGATTCCAGTGTGGCTTTTGCAGCTGCGTCACAGAGGGTGAGTAAGGGCCTTCTCTCCAGAACTACACACTCCTCCACAGTGTTGTAGACTCTTTTCAGAGTCGCACAAACTTTTTAAAGATGCACCCTTTATTAAGATGCACGGCAATAAAAGTATGCCAACCAGCATTGGGGTAGACATCCTTCACTCTGGAGAAGAAGGGAACGTTCAGTCAGCATGGTTTCATGTCACACTCATAATAACAGCTTCTATCTATGACAGAGAGACTCATTAAAGTCCCCATGAAACTGACCTTTGAGAGTATCTAACTGCCGTGTTGTACTGCCAGCTGAAACGGGATCTAACAATCACAAGATGGAAGGGGGGAATTTGATTGGGTCATTAGTATCAACAAATCTTTTATTTGGTAAGCAAATCAATAAACAATCCTGATTGCAGGATGAGTAATGAGATATTTGAATTGTTAACAGGAAGTGAAAGTATGTGCTTGAGCACTGATTGGAGCACTCACTCACACTAGTCAAACAAACTGGACGTTGAGGGTGAAGCGTGCAGGGGGACGGTACAGATGGCCTAGTGTGAGTGCGCCTTAAGTCAGCAGAGGTGCAGACTAGCTTTAGGCATGGCAGTTGAAAGGGAGAGTTTACAGGGGTGGCTTTAGGAGGTCTCAAAGGGTCTGCCTTGATTTATTGAATTAGATTTTCCAAATTAATGAATTGTACTGATGATACCTGGTCGTTTCCCCGCAGTGCCTCCACATTACTTCCAGCATCTGGACCACACCGGGAAGAGGATGGACTGTTACGACAGGCCGGAGCTTTCGCTGGGCAGCTATGAGTTTCTGGCGACTGTCGACTACTGTAAGGTGAGTTAAAAAAAAAGAGCTGTGTCCTGCCGTAAACAAACAACTTCAATTATTGTTTTAAGAGCTCTGTTTGGAAGATTGTAATGTCTTCTAAATTCCCCCGGTACGGAGTCTGATGCCGTTTATGTATCCATGAATCCCTTCAGTGATGTGCAAAAATACTTCAGTGTAATAGAAGCTTGTAACATGAATGTTAGTAGAAGTCAGAATGATACAATAATGAACACATCGACAACAATCTACAGAAGGAAAGCCATTCTTTGCACCTAATTATTCTGTAAGCTAATACAAGCCGAGCCTGTAGGCTGCTCAGTGGAGTCTCGCTGAAATCGTTTTTTTCTTAATTAATGGGTATTAGATGTAAACGATTGTCTGCAGGGTTTACACTCTGTTATCTATATAGGTAAGACCTTTTTGGGGGTGTTAAAAGTGAGCTCATAAAGCAGTTCACCATATATGTTCACCACACAAAGATGAGATTAATATACCAACCTGTAAACCAGTGAATGCTTGTGAGGTATTTGCATTTCTTTTTACTTGACCTTATGTGTCATGATCCTGATATTACCTCAAGCACTTTTCACTCCTTTGCACTCCTGGAAGTTTCTAGAATTTTTTTAAGGCCAGTCTGCCAGTGGGCCCTGAAATCTTCCTGAGTTGCTCTTTCACATATCTGTCAGCTGTGGGTGTGTGGGAATGTCTCAGTAGGCCAGACACAACATAAAAAGGAACAGTAGAAACGAAACAGCGGGAAAGAACATACTGATGAACAGAGAAGAGTGAGAAGATGCTTTGTTACGCACACACAAAGATCGAGCCGGTCGTAGCACCAGTCCCAGGATCTAAATGGCATCACGCTCGCCTACTTGTTTGTGATGAGTGTTTCCTGCTTCACATATTTGCTCAGCTGCTTGCTGAAATATTACAAAGGGACAAGGAAGGAAAAGTCCGGGTAAAGACATTTATGAAAGTGACCTAGTGACAAAAATCCAAGAGCATTTTAGTTTGCTCTTAGTTTGACTCCTATGCTTTTATTCGTTTCATACTTGGATTTAATTTTTTTTTATTTTTTTTTATCTATCATTCCAGATAAAGGCCTTTACATGTGACTTCATCCATTATCTTTGCTTGTATTTAACAGAATAACAAGCTCCCTCAGCCTCCAGCCTTCATCTTCCTCATCGACGTGTCCTACAACGCTGTGAAGAGCGGGATGGTCAACATCGTGTGCGAGGAACTCAAGACCCTTCTCGACTACCTGCCGAGGTACTCCAACATAAAATACAATATAGGGATGGGTAGGAGGAAATTATATTAGATAGGAAGAGTTCAGGAAGTAAAGGAGAGAGAGAGAAAGTGAAAAGTGAAGGATAGAAACATGCAGCTGAGACAGAAAGTGAGGATGAAGAAGATAAAACAAAGCCATGACAAAGGAGATTTAAATTGCATAGTTGTTGGTTTTCATGCTTACTTCATGTAATTAAATGCAAACTTGAACACTGTGTTTCTGTGCTCAGGGAAAACCCAGAAATGGACTCTGTGGTGCGTGTTGGTTTCGTCACCTACAACAAGGTGATGCATTTCTACAACGTGAAGTCGAGCTTGGCCCAGCCTCAGATGTTGGTGGTCTCAGACGTGTCAGACATGTTCGTACCGCTGCTCGACGGCTTCCTGGTCAACGTGAATGAGAGCCGGCAAGTTATCGAGAGGTGAGGAGGCGTAAACCAACTGCTTATCCACACACATACACACACACACACGCGATTACAGAAACATATGGAGTCTAAGGACGAACACATTGATGCCATTTGTGTTTTCCAGTTTGCTGGACCAGATTCCAGAGATGTTTGCAGACACCAGGGAGACAGAGACGGTCTTTGGACCTGTCATCCAGGCGGGACTCGAAGCACTCAAGGTAAAAAAAAATAAATAAAATTGGTTGGATTTCGAAAGTCTGATTGGGTTTTTGAATTAAAAGCTCCTTCTTTCATCCAGTGTAGCAAACATACTGAGAAAACAGTCAATCTAAACACGTGTGGAAAAGACTGAGCAGATTGTCTCTAAAACGTACAGAGACTCTTTACTCCTTTGTCTGTTCAGTGGAGCTGACATGCCTGATGATTTGTTTGTTTGTCACTTCCTCAGGCTGCAGACTGCGCAGGAAAGCTCTTTGTGTTTCACACGTCTCTGCCCATCGCAGAAGCTCCCGGAAAACTAAAGAACAGAGAAGATAAGAAGCTGATTGGGACAGATAAAGAGAAGGTAAACACAAGTGTGGAAACGTTTAACAACATAAATTAGTTGTAGTGGTTTCAGTAGGTTTTGCATGTCGCTGCTTCAAGAAGTCTCCACACCGACTCCTCTTCTTCTCTGGTCTCCCTCAGTCTCTGTTTCAGCCCCAAGTGGGTTTCTACAACACTCTGGCTAAGGAGTGTGTAGCTCAAGGCTGCTGTGTGGATCTCTTCCTCTTCCCCAACGGGTATGTTGACGTTGCTACGTTAGGGGTGGTTCCTGTCTCCACCGGAGGCTCTGTCTACAAATACACATACTTCCAGGTGAGAGAGAATCTTTTACTCTGAGGTGTGTCCCGCTGTGATCATGTTTAAAATACCAGCTGGGAAACAACTTTCCTGTGTAACACATTGTGTGTTCTTTACCTCAGGCTCAGTCGGACAGGGAGCGATTCCTGAACGACCTCAGACGAGATGTTCAGAAACTCGTTGGCTTTGACGCCGTCATGAGGGTGCGGACAAGCACAGGTACGGATTATTATATTATATAATATATTGAAAAGATTTAAAAAAAGAAAGAAATCTGTTTGGTCAAGAACAAAGATACAAATGGCTTCATGATCTGCCTCTTTCTTTCTCTGTCTCGGCCCCCCCTCCCCCCCTCCCCCCCTCAGGTGTCCGAGCGACAGACTTCTTCGGCTCCTTCTTCATGAGTAACACCACAGATGTGGAGCTGGCGGGCCTGGACTGTGACAAGGCCATCACTGTGGAGCTCAAACACGACGACAAGCTCAGCGAGGAGACGGGGGCTCTCATGCAGGTGGGTGCAACAATATCCTTTAAGGAAAAGCATTTTTAAGAAAGGAATACATTTAATGTGTATTTTTTACCAGGTTATTACCAAAGTACTGCTGTTTCATGTCCTACACGGTGCTGTTGATAGTTGGAGTCACATAATCTTACATCTCAGGCATCGAGTCCATCAGTCTGTTGATCTGGCATTCAATTTTATTTAGACTTCAGCATGACTATGATACTAAATGAGCTCTAGGGGACCTGTGATTTTAGGATTAGGGTTAGGATTGACATTTAAAGACGGAGACACATCTGAAAAGTCACACAAGATGATGCACTGTATTTTTGAGTATTAGTGTAATAAAATTAAAATGTCTGAGTGCTCACCATATTTTTGTGGATGCAGTGCCATCTATCCTGGAAATCTTGATGTAAAGCTCGAATCCATACGTGATACATTTAGTAAAATTCGAAAAGCAGAATGTAAATAATGCCTGAGCCGGTTAATTTGTAAGAAAAGCTGGTCTTTGTTTCCCCCACAGTGCGCCGTGCTGTACACCAGCTGCAGCGGCCAGAGGCGTCTCCGCGTCCACAACATGGCGGTCAACTGCTGCTCTCAGCTGGCTGACCTCTACCGCAACTGTGAGACCGACACAATCATCAACTTCTTCTCTAAATATGGTGAGGAGCAGCTCGTGCAGAATATCGTCAGTACCTGTTTGAAAGTGTGCAACGTTCACACGTTGCACACAATCAGCACTCTAAAAGGCTTCATCAGGTGTTAGCGAGGAGAAATGTACGACTAACATTTTCTAAAAATGTGAGAAGGTAACCCTCAGCTGCTCATGGGGAGCAGTAGAACGCTGCAGCTGTGTTTTCTTCTTGGTCGGAATGTACTGCACTTGTGATAGGGCTTTCTAACTCAGAAACCTCCTAAAAACTCCTGATGTTTTAAGGAGGATCTGTGTGTATGAACACAAAGTTTTTCCCTCTGACTTCCTGAATTTCTCCTGCCAGCCCCCTAGTATTTTTTCCACATAAAATAGGAAGACTGCTCATGTGAGGAAGCGGCAGGATCATCGAGCCAGCGGGAGACAGTGGTGACGTTTATATCCTGTGACAGGTTCACATTGCACAGACTGTATGCACGCGACCGCTACGATCTCCCTGCACGTTTTTAATCTGCTGCATTACTTTTTCTGTTCTCCATTATGTTCCTTCTCCACTCTCTGGTTGATTTTCTGATTTTGTTCACTGCGCATAGCATTGATATAAAGGCAGACATTGACATTATAGCGTCGTACATAGGACTCTGTTGCGTCAAGTCTTACACCAGCTTAAGTTTGAAGGCGAGCTTGTCACTCGCTCACTCTATGCGGTAAAGAAAAGTTACAGCTAATACATTGCAAATACGTTGCTTTTCAAAATTCAGATTCAGGTGTAACTTATTTTCTTTCAGTGTCAAACACACATTCATTCCTGTTTAATTTAACACTCGTGGATCGCCCCCTCATAAGTATACGTGTGTGTTGCAGCCTTCCGTGGCATCCTGAACAGCCCCACCAAGGCGGTGAGAGACACTCTGATCAACCAGTGTGCTCAGATTCTGGCCTGCTACAGAAAGAACTGCGCAAGCCCCTCGTCAGCTGGTCAGGTACTGAAAAGATTCACCACTCTGTAGTTAGTGCAGATCACATCACATCCTCAAGTGGTTATCACACCACTTGAGTTTCTTGGCATTCAGTATGATAACATGCCATGACATTTGCAGATTTTCTCAAACTTGTATTTACTCTCAGAGATTTGTAAAATTAGTTAATTTCATGAGACAATAACATATATGAAATGAAGGAATAAACAACAGGGTATTGGAGTGTCTGACATTACACCTGTGTGTTTTTCCAGCTGATCCTCCCAGAGTGCATGAAGCTGCTGCCCGTTTATCTGAACTGTGTGCTGAAGGGCGACGTGCTGCTGCCGGGCGCCGACGTCTCGCTGGACGACCGGGCGTACCTGAGGCAGCTCATCAGCTGCATGGACGTCTCAGAGAGCCACGTCTTCTTCTATCCTCGCCTGCTGCCACTGGTGAGACCAAACACACGCACACGCACACACACACACAAACACACGCACACGCACACGCACACGCACACACACACACACACACCTCATTCCTGTATGTGAGGAGGAGCGCGTGTAAGGCAGCTCTTTTTAAACTTCTGTGATCATACAGGAAGTGAGTCTCATATTTGTTTTGTAAAATACGTCTTTGCTGCTCTCTTACTCAACATGATAATAGTGTTATTCATTTTACTTTCTTAGGTCACCTGCATAAATCTGCAAAATCACGCTCTAATGGTGCAAAGAAACAGCTGTTTTTTTTTACGTTATTACGCTTAAGATTTGGATTACAGAACATTTAATCTTTTCATTGGATGAACATAAAGCAGTAAAAGCACTATTCCGTCATTTGATGGCATCGCTTACATATTCATCGATCATCGTTTCTTTCTCTTTCCACCCTCCAGACGAAGTTGGAAAGCGACTCGTTGCCGGTTGCGGTGCGAGACTCTGAGGAGAGGCTGTCTAAAGGCGGAGTTTACCTTCTGGAGACAGGACTCCACCTCTTCCTGTGGGTGGGCGCCAGCGTTCAGCAGGAGCTGCTGCTCAACATCTTCGGCACACCGAGCTTCAGCCAGATAGACCCGAGCATGGTGAGGGAACGCATCACCTCCTGTGTTGTGTTTGATGAAGGCGGCAGACAACTATTTTGTGTTAACACAACACTTTTCTTTCATTGTCTTTTAAATGTCGTTTCTCTTTGTGCTCTAATCATTTCTTGTAATTTTATAGATCCACAAAAAAAAAAACTTTGAGTACATCTTTGTTGACACAGTACCAAAGGGTTTTATGATCATATTCTTGGTTTGAATGACAATGAAATTAAATATTTACATGACGATTACCATGTCTATTCCACCCAGCTCTGTTTCACTTCCTGAATGTCACTGTCGTGTGTTTCAGACGAGCCTGCCAGTGCTGGACAACCCGTTCTCCCAGAGACTCCGAGAGATCATCGACTCCTTCCGAGCTGAACGATCACGATACATGAAGGTAAACTTTATTCTGCTCCTATTACAAGTCTGAAGGTACAGACACTTTGTGGGCCTCTGAACAAAACTAGACTTGACACATTGCTTTGACGACTCCCCTTTCTTCATTGAAACAAAAGATACATCAGTGTCAATACAAAGCTGAGGAACATGGCGTTGGTCAATAAAAAACGCACTGGATTTGAACATAATTCACTTTGTACTTTATTTCAGACCCATAGGTCCATATCATATACCGTGAAATCCGGTGTAAAAGACACACTCTTAATACAGAGAACTCTCTCATACGTTCTTTTCTCTTTTTAAACCAAAGCAAGCTTTTAGAAAACATAGAAAAGGAAATACGAAGCAGAAAGAAATAACTAAGGACAAGAGGCGTTGTCATCCTCTACACATGGTTCACAAATTCCAATCTGTGGAAACAGATGCGCCCTCCAATATTTTTTCTGAAGCCTGTACACAGAGAACATAGCTACCTTACACTCCGAATCAGTCAAATAACATTATAGAGTTAAGAAGACTAAAGACATGAAAAAATATGTAATAAAGTAAAAGAGACATGACAGTGTTGAACCTGTGGGAGCTTCAAAAAGTGCTGTTTTGTTTTATAACATATATAACCAAAAAAAAATGATGGTTTCATCCTCCTCCCTCTTCCTGCATGCTCTCTGTTTCTCACTCGCTCTCTCCTCTGGTTGCAGCTGATGGTGGTGAAACAGGAAGACAAAACCGAGCTGATATTCAGACACTTCCTGGTCGAGGACAAGAGCGCCAGCGGGGGAGCGTCATACGTGGACTTCTTGTGTCACATGCACAAGGAGATCCGCCAGCTTCTCAGCTAGGCCGACAGAGTCCAAACCTTCACCTTAATGACATCCCCCCCCCCCCACCCCGCCCACTCCCACCCAAACAAACCCGCCTCACCAAGTTCACCTTCCCTGTGAGAGAAAGCGCTTTATCTTTTTTTTTTTTTTTTTTTAACCTAATATGCTAAAGCTCTCCTCCCGTCTTTCAGCTGAGCATCAGAGGCCAGCTGGCAGATTCCATCGTGTTTGTGTGAATGTGTGTGTGAGAGATGGAGAGTCTGATGATAATAGAGCTTTACTCTGCCTCAATCTACTGCTCCAACACAGCAGGAGCGAAATAACTGACGAGGAAGGGTAATGTATATACACAAGTGAACAATAATGTATGCAACAGACTGAGTGATTGACGGGGACGGCTGGTGTTGACTGTAGTCGGTGTACTGTCTGTATTACGAGCACTGAAAGGCTTTTCTGGGCGCATAAACGACCCTCAGATAGCAAACACTTTTTATATGATTGAATCCCAATAGAGTGAAGGACACCTGCATACCGAGACATACATGGAATTAAATAAATGCTGTTATTTTCTGTCTATTTTCTCCTTTTTAATCATGGCCTTAGTACCCCCTCCCCACGCTGCTCCAATCATCCATAAAAGTGTGTGTATGTATGTGTGTGTGTTTACAAGCGGGAGAGGATAAGTCACTCAGTCCTTATTTACCAGTGTGTCTCCAGGTGTGAGCATACATTTGGATGCTCACACCTGGGTCTGATGACTTTTCACCTGCAGGAAGCATCAAAGAAGTGTCGTGAAATGTATGAAATGTGGTTTTATCACCCACAAATAAACAGAAAAAGTGAAGGTTTCACAATCATGACAGTGATTGATGTGATCCGTATTTGTTTAAAAACGGGCTCTGTTGAGTTTTTTTTTTTGTTCTCCGTGCTCAAACGTTAAAGCACTTACGATCCAGATGTGCATGTTATGAGAGGAAGCTTTCATTAGATCAAAGTCTATGCAGCAACAAGAGAGACCAGAAACAACACAAATAAAGAATCAAAGAAATCCAAGACAGGTGTGAACTTTTGATTTCAGCATCAAAGCGATGGAAATCCCTCTGGATAGTGAACCTGTCGGTATGATTATGTGAAGTGCTGCAGACTTTATATAAATAATAATAATAAAAAGTTTAGATGTACAAAAAAAAAAATGTTTCCAGCAGACAGAGTGAGCACAGAAGGACAGCAGATAAATGGACATGAGTTGGTGTTTGCTAATTTTCAGTTGTGTCCGCACTGGCGATCTGCTCGGTGTGTAAATAAAATATATAATCTGTACAGAATTAATAGAAAATAACGATTTTAAAGACCTGCCTGAACAGCTGTGGGTTGTTGACGGCCAGTTTCTCTGTCACAAAAAAAGTCTAAATATGAAATCACGACTTTTACTGAAGAGAGGACGACGCCTTGGCTGGCTTTTTGATATGTTTGTGTATGTGTGTGTGATTGTGAGCGAGAGAGTGAGAACGCAAGGTATGACTGTGTGTGTGTTTGTGTGTGTGAATGTAGGGTCGGTCCTGGTGAATTTCTTCTGAGGAACAGAGGGATCAGCCAACACATACACACACACATGCACACACACTCAGTCTCTTCCCATGAGATTAAATTCAGTCTTCTTCATTTATCACTTTCTGTTCCTTTTGTAACGATATGACTTGTTTGTTTGGTGTGTGCGTGTGTTAGCCCTCTGTTCCGTCTTTACGTTCTCTGGCTGTGATTGGCCCACCTGATTGGACTGTTATCTGAATTTCCGTTTCTTTCTTTTTTTTGATTTGTGTTTTTTTTTTTTTTTCATTGCCTCTTGGGACTGCTAATAAAATGATTGTTGAAAGTGAAACTTGACACGGCTTCGCCTTTCTCTAGTAGTCTGTGTTTTCACTGTAAAAAAAGACTTTATTACAAATGATACAAACACAGATACTTAACATTCATTCTCTGCAAGAGATATGTTGTTACATAATAAGTATCACTTTTTTACGGAGCTCCTGTAGTCCAAAAAAAAAGAATAGTGTGCACAATATTTTTTTTTTTTTTGCTTTTTGGGACTTCAGGGGCGCCGTACCTTTTTTAAACATTTTTCTTTTTTTTTCTTTTAAAAAATCCATATTAATAAAAATAAAAAGAATAAAAAACGAATGAGCCAAGTGAAAAAAAGTTGCATGAAATAAGACTTAACTCTAACGCAATACAATGACGATGATAAAGGTTATACATAGTAACAATCAGCTCAATGGAGCAATTGGTTTGAACTTTAAGATAATCCATAAAAGGTTTCCATGTTTCTTCAAATTCATCAGAGGAGCCATGTTTTTTGTAAGTCACTGTTTTTTTTTTTTTACTTAAGTGCTTAGTAACGTGTAAACTAGCTGAGGGAATGATGAGACTTCCATTGGAGAAAGATCAGCCTCATCGCTAACAGAGTAACAAATTATTGTATTTTCTCTAACTATGCCTAAAACATCTGTGGGATCAAGCTGAACTGCCATTTTGAAATCATCAGATAGTGTTTGGAGGATTGAGCTCCAAACAGTGAACAATTAGAGCAAAGCCGTTTTAACATAAAATGCATGTGTCCTTGTTATATTGAAGATCTTAATTCAAAGAGCATTCTTCATAAAAATAAGTTAAAGGAGAAAAGATAAACGTCTGTTTTACTGAACATTGAAACAGAGGAAAGGGAAGGTCCCACAGCAGCTTTTGGTCTCATAGATTTCAGTGTAAAAGCCAACATTTTTAACAACAATGGAGCAGATTCACATTTGCAAGCTGGAGCAGTGAAGTGAATGTTCATTATTTTCATTTCATGAAAAATCATTTGAGTTTAACAGTGCTGTAATATGACCTGAGGTTGTGTAAGCTTTGCACTGATATTAAAGATCTTATTTTAAAGCAAGTACATTGAAAAACTTTTCTAAAAAGGAGAATTGAAACTTCAACTTTCCAACATTCATTTCATACAACATTATTCATACTTTTACTGAAGTAAAAAAAGAGTGCGCACGTCTCTGTTAAATTTTCTGACTCTTCAGTATCGGTTCTCCTAAATCCTTTATCTGTGGATTTCTTCCTTCTGTACAAAATTAACGTCAAAGAATAAAATCCACACTGAGGAAATACTTCAGAACATAAAACCTTTTTTAGTTTCTGGCTCATGAGCAGGGAGATAGAAAATACAACATTATGTTCCCATCTTCAGGGGTTTTGTCCGAGGGTAAATGAAAGTCCAGTTAATACTTAGCACAAGTACACGACGGAGTCAACCCAACCGAGCCAAAACCCTGGGTAGACAGGCTCAGTGAAGGTGGTGTGGAAGGTGTGGAGGAGGGTCGATGTACCACAGCTGATCTTAAAGAAGGACAGCGTCCCCAAGGACCAGTCCAGATAGACTCCCACTTTCTTGAAGTTTGGAGGGATGTTTACAGCAGCGCATATGTTGTTGTGCCAGATCTTGTACCCGTCATTGGTGAAGTAAAGTCCCCAGGAACAGTCATTTTTGCCTAACCAGCTGTCCAGACCCTCTCCTTTCCTGCACATCCTTTTGTAGGCCACTCCAATGAAAGCCCTCCCACACCACTCCGTCTCCCAGTAGCAGCGTTCCGTCAGTCCCTCCTTGCACAGCACCTGTGTCCAGAAGTTGAACCTTTCTGGGTGATCGGGATATTTGTTGCTTGTCCAGCGCGTCGCTTTCCTGTTTTCCTCCTCCAGAAGAAGATCTCTGTGTGCTGTGTTTGGGTCCAGGGCGAGTCTTTTGGTATCTGAGGAGAACACCGAGAACTTCCGTCAATATTTCGTAATACGGAAGCTCTAAGCTGTCAGGCATCCTTACATTTTATTAACTCTGTTTTCCTGTAATAACATGTCATTTCCAGGTTTTTGTCGACTTTATCCACAGCTGCTAAATCACAAAATAAACAGGAATAGGCTTAACTTAACTAAACTTAACTAAAAAATGGGAAAACTAGGTTTATTAACCCTGGGATAACGGGAAAAGTAAGTTGAGATCTCAAGAAAACAACTTTAATTAACTTGTTACTACGGAAAACCCAGAGTTATCTTAAGAAAATGAGATAAATAAGCCGAGATCTTTAGAGAAAAGACACCCAACAAATGACTCATTATCGCGTGAAAATTAAAGTAAAATAAAATTTATTGATGCATGTCTGCTTTGGGCTTCCATAATATAATATGTTATGTAGTCTCCAAGGATGACTTACATTTCTTTGGACTTGGCTGACTCCTGGATTCACCACACTCCTCCACACTGTAACAGAAACAATTGTAAAGCAGATGACTTACATTAATCACTTTGTATTTCTACAATGGTAACAACATAACTTTGAACCCTATGCCTACAACTGGGAGCCATTTTGGTTTGGTTAGCTAACATTATAGCTTGCGCACCAACCCGAATACAATTCTAGCTAGCTAACCAAGCAAAACAGAAGACAACACCACCTGAGCCTTACAGACTTCTGGAACTGATCTAGTGGTTTGGTCACTTGTTATGAACTGGTGCAATACAAATAGCCTAATGATTGATTGATTGATTGATAGTAAGCTAACATTATCAATATTGCTAGTGTTGTGGTAGCATTGTAAATTATGTAGCTAATGATTTTAGATCAAGTTGTGTAACTAACTTGATGCTGGGCCATCACATTCGGTCTCATGTATGTCACATCATTGTTTTGGCCAATGACCAGCATGTTTGTCACTACAGAGTGAAAAAGGGAGCAACAACAAAATCTAAAAATGTCATGTTACGATGCTGTCTTTGCAAAAAACAAATTAGGAGATTTAGTTTTTCCAACTTCAACAAAGAAAGAAGATAGAAAACATTAATGGTGCTTTCATACATGCTCAAAACTCCTAAAAACTTCAGCTTCAACTTCGCTTCGACTTTAGCCTGATTTTTTTCCTGCCGGCCCCCTAGGAAATTTTGTTGCGTGAAGCTGGGGTTAGCAAATGTGAGAACACAGCAGGAAATGTTCAGGAAAAATTCACTGAACGCAAGTGGAAGGTGTGATGAAATCTACGTGTGTGAACATAGTTTTTTTTTTATTATAAAGTTTAGTCATAAAAACCCTTTTTGATCTCCTAAGTAAACTTAATAGGTCTCAGTGGTGGAAACACCAAAGTATGCAATCACCCAAAATATTGCTTTAATACCTTTACTGCAATATGCTTTTAATCATTGGCTGATATCTGTTAGTGCCAATGTATCCACAAGCTAGTTTCATGTGGCTGGCTCTAATGTCTGCACTACCGCTACCTGAGTTTCTTCAAACTGCATTGTGGGTCGGCTTCCAGAGCAGACAGCAGCTCCAGACCCGAGTTTCCTGGGTGGTTGTAGCTCAGGTCGAGCTCTCTCAGTCTGGATGAGTTCAAAGCGGATACCAAGAAAGTGCAGCCTTCTTCAGTCACTCTGCAAAGGGACAAACTATAAAACAGAAAACAAAACGTCTTCTTACAGATCTTCAAGGCATCCACAGCTACTTACTCTGCATGTTGGGCACTGCACTGTAGCACGTTGTTAAATAATTCATCTGACATGAGAATTCACTCACCTGAGTATTTCCAGTTTACAGTGAGGACTTTCCAGTCCACCAGAGAGCTTTTGGACTCCTTTATCCAGAAAGTCATTATCAGAGAGGTCCAATTCTTTCAGCTGGCAAAAAGCTGAGCTGATAACTGAGGCCAGGGGATCAGAGCTGACTTCTGTTAAGTTGCAGCTCCTCAGTCTTAAACAAATGAAAAACCGTGCTTAGACATTGTTACTAAATACATTTCTGACTTGATTAGGAAAGGATAGAAACTGTTGTGGTGAAACCTGAGTGTCTCCAGTTTGCTGTTCTTGAGTCCAACAGAGAGCAGTACTATGCCTCCATCTGTCAGCTTGTTGTTACTCAGGTCCAGCTCTCTGAGTTTGGATGAGCTGATGGCATTCCCCAGGGTTCTACAGCAGTTTGCAGTGAGGTTACATGCATTCAGGCTACAGTAGAAAAAGCAGGATGAGAAATGTGATTTATAGCGTAAAGACATTACCTTTTCCTTTGATAATAAGACTTACTGCATTCTACCTGCACGGAGTTTGAGCTTAGCTAATGCGACTTTGAAGCGTTGTCACATTTCTTCATGTTCAAAAGGCAATAGGACTTTGCTGAAGTATGTTAAGAGGCTTCTTTGGAACCGATGAAGCCTTGCGGATGAGAGGTGAAATGCCTCACAGAAGTCCAGTTGCATTAACTTTGAATTACCATGACCTGGATAACTGATAACTTTTAAAGAGGCTATGTAACATGATACAGAATATTAATTTATTACCAACACATTGACAGACAACCCATCAGGCTCTGGAATAAAACAATAAAACCCTTAAACCTGCAATTGGGGGAGTACAGCAAAACCATTAACATATTAGCATCCTACAAGCTAATGTGGTTAACTGTATAGGAAACAGTTTTCTGTTAACATCCCCTTGTAGTTTTGTGTCTGGTTTCTTAATGAATTTTATCAGTAGATTTCCAGACCCAAAACAAATGCGGTCTTCAGACATACTTCCTTAAAACCTCAGCCCCCACCCCCCCCACCGTCTTCTGCCACACTTCCCCCACCAACTTCCTTCCTGTTTCACCAGCAAGTGTCTCTGAAACGGAGTGCTTCTTAACATCTTTTAACAATATGCATCTCTAAGACTGACTGGGTTGATATCTTGTTTGTCTTTTTAGGCCAAGGACAATCTTATCTTTTATATGGAAAGTCTGTTTTTTCTCCTTCTGTTGTACTCTCGCGACGACACTCCATTATTATACCCCTAGTCCCTGAGTGGGTGACATATAAACAAGCTCAAGGAAGCGCCGTCCCATCCATGTGAACACATAGCTGAGAACAACAAACCCAGAAGGACTTTGACTTCAGGAACGCTTTACTACACAATATTCATCGGGAATATTTGATTTCTGCTATGTTAAAATGTAGAATGTGTCATTTATTTTATCATCCAGCTGGCTGTAATACAAGTGCCTGTGTGACATTTTGCCCACTTGGATTTAACTTAGAACTGACTTTGTTTTTGTTATTTATTTACAGAAAAAATATCAAGATATATATCGTGTACCGTAATCCAGCTAGAAAATATCGAGATGTGAATTAGCGTCAATATCACCCAGCCCTAATCTCATTATTATTATTTATAACAAGACAGTAGTGCACATGGACACAGCAGCTCGCGGATAATTGTTTGTGTAATATTTCTGCTATATAATGTTTCTCACATTGCATCCTGCAGCTTGATTGTACGCTTTTAATGTGTTTTTAATGTTCAAATGGTTTGACTCAGGGAATACTGTCACTATGTCATTGTATTGTTGTCCTGCAAACCAGTAAAATGACAATAAAGCTTCGTATCAGCATAGGGCAACCAGGGGAGACATTTTGATAGCACTGCCATCTAAATGTGACTCCATGCTCTTTCCCCACTCTGACAGTTGATATGATTTCAAGATCAGTTCTCTGTGGAGCACTTACTTTGCCTTTTGTGCTGTTTTGACAACAGGAAGCAGCCTCAGAAGACCTTCTTCTGTCCTGGTGTAATTGCTCAGTTTGAAAACACTCAGCTCTTCTTCCGACGTCAGTAACACAAACACCAAAGTGGCCCACTGGGAAGGTGAGAGTTGGGCTTTGTTAAGACTGCCAGAGTGGAGGAAGCTCTGAATCTCCTCAATAAGAGAGTGATCGTTCAGCTCATTCAGACAGTGAAAGAGATTGAGGCACCTGTCTGGTGACGGACTCTCCCTGATCCTCTCTTTTATGTGTTTGAGGATCTCAGTTCTTGTCCTTTGGTTGGTTCTGTTGCTCGTCATTAGATGCTTCAACATAGTCTGATTATTTTCCAGAGACAAGCCCAGAAGGAAGCGCAGAAAGATGTCAAAATGTCCATTCTCGCACTGTATAGCCTTTTCTACGGCCTCCTTGTAGAGGATGAGCTCTGAAGAGCCTCTTGATAGGAATCGTCGCGCAGCAGACGACCTCTTGATCAAGACGTTGGTGTTTTCGTTGTGGAACGTGAGAAAGACGTATAAAGCAGCAAAGAATTCCTGGACACTCAGGTGCACAAAGCAGAACATCTTCTCCTGGCACAGTGTCCGCTCCTCGTTGAAGATCTGGGTGTAGATTCCTGAAAACATGGATGCCTGTGTGACATTGATACCATTCAGGATGAGGTCACTCTCGTAGAAGATCAAGTGGCCGTTCTCGAGCTCCTTGAAGGCGAGTTTACCTAATGACATGAGGTTAGTTCTCACGCATTCTGTGTTTGACTCTTTTCTTCCGGACAGCCTCTTCTTCTCGCCCACATACAAGGACAAGAAGTGAATGTACATTTGAGTCAGAGTCCTTGGCGTGTCTTTGCTCTCTGCCGTTGCCAAATTCTTCTCAAGGACACTCGCCGCCATCCAGCAAAAGACCGGTATGTGGCACATGATGTGAAGACTCCTGCAGGATTTCACATGTTTGATTACCCTTTCTGCCAAGCTTGTGTCGCTTAATTTCCTCCTGAAGTACTCATCTTTCTGGGGGTTGTTAAATCCTCGCACCTCAGTCACAAGATCAATGTGCTCAGGAGGGATCTGACCGGAAGCGGCCGGCCGAGATGTTATCCAGACAAGAGCAGCAGGAAGAAGTCTTCTCCGGATGAGGTTGGTCAGAAGAACGGAAATTGTGGTCGTCTGTGTCACATCAGTCACTATTTCAATTTTGTTGAAATCCAAAGACAGTCGGTTCTCGTCTAAACCATCCAGGATGAAAAGCATTTTGCTTTCACCGTATGTAAAGATTCCTGTGTCTTTCGTTTCTGGGTAAAGCTTGCTAAGAAGTTCCACAAAGCTGCAGTTTGTCTTCTTCATCATATTCAGCTCTCTGAAAGAGAGAGGAAACACAAAGTCCAGGTTGGTGTTTTCTTTTTCCTCAGCCCAGTCCAGAGTGAATTTATTGGTGGATACCGTTTTTCCGATGCCAGCGACTCCCCTTGTCAACACAGTTTTTCTGGGGAGACCTTGTTCCCCTTGAGGAACAAAGAGGTGACTGCAGTGGATTGACTTCTCCTGGGTCACATGTATCCTGGACACTGTCTCAATCTGTCTCACCTCATGCTCCTTATTGACTTCACCACTTCCTCCCTCAGTGATGTAGAGCTCTGTGTAGATCTCATTGAGAGGTATTTTGTTTGCCCCTGTTGTCATCCCATCCAGCAAGTGGCTGAACTGCCCCATTAGGGTAGCTTTCAGCTTTTTTTTACATTCTTCGATCTTATTGTCTGAAGGGAAAA
The DNA here is from genome assembly GCF_963930695.1 of Labrus bergylta. Taxonomy (NCBI): domain Eukaryota; kingdom Metazoa; phylum Chordata; class Actinopteri; order Labriformes; family Labridae; genus Labrus; species Labrus bergylta. The sequence goes on along the minus strand of NC_089215.1, from coordinate 6,508,728 downwards.
AAATGAATAAATATATTTAAAGGTTTTATCTGTAAAGCTTTTTATTTTAAAAATCAATAAATATTTCTAAATGTAGTAATTGTACTCACTTTTGGGCTGTGGGGCAGAATCATTGTTTAATTCTTCTTTAGATTCTGCAACAACAACAACAAATCAATGAGATCAGTGGATGCCAAACCCTGGTTTTCATTTTCTAGCTCATCATATATTTGTACCTTTGCCTGGTGAGTTGACACTGATGATTATGTCACGACTGATGGTGCCATAAAAGGAGGGAGCGATCAAAATGCTGTGACTCTGAGCAGAGTAGTTGGGACAGAAATTATGATCTGCAGTCTGAATAGATGGAAGTGAGTCTAAGGGAAGCACAAACACAGAAAAAAGATTTTACACAAATACATTGGAGCTAATGATCACTGGAGAAAAACGATTACTTAATCCTGATTCAAAGACCTTTGTTGTGTTTCTTAGATCAGTAACTTGCTAAATGCTTAAGTCTATGATCACAGTCTAATAACTTAAAGTCTCCTTTGAACCCTTTTTTGATATTGGGGTTTTATTGGTTTTAATTTCATACCATACTAACTTTTTTTTTTTTTTTTTTTACAACAAATTGATATTTACCTTCAGACACCTCACCTGTTTTATCATCAAAGCTCCTGTGCTCCGAATCTGTCTCATCAACTCCCATGTTTGTCGACTGATACTCCACATAAATGGTCTCTATCTGCGTCTTCAACTCAAGGCATCGATATCATTCTCTCAAATGGAGAATGACTGTTCAAACGGATTAAAATTTAAAGAAAAATCACTACTTAAGTAATAACTTTGACTGCGAGTGGCTTTACGCACACGCTGCAGCTGCTAATGAGCTGATTTTGATTTTAACACTTGTGCGTACTTTCCTTTTCCTTCCTGGGTGATGCTGAAGAAAACAGGAAGTTGGGGTTTTTTGCAGAGCTGAGCATTATTTCAAGTCTCCTTGAATAAACCACAACAGTTTCATGTCCTACATAATGAATGTATGTTTCCAATGTGCTGTAACAGCACAGTTTGATCTGTTTTACTGGAACATTACACAATGTGTTTTTTGTAAAATTTAGATTGATAGACTGATATCAAACACGACGTAAAAACTGTTTCTCCGTATCTTTTACTTTCTCAAGGTGGTTTGAAGGTTTTCACGTTTGTAAATCACTTTCAATTACAAAGACAATAGCCTGATTATGTCATAGTTTGCAGATACAAAAAGGTATGAAATAGAAAAACCCAAGCATGACGTAAAAGTCAACATAAAAAGGTATATCTTGTTAATAACGGACAACTTCACATTTGATAGAAAGATGTAACATTCCTGTTATGAAAAGCTGATAGAATAACAATATGTTGTAATACAGTGTGTGGATGTGATTTAAAAAAGCACATGCAGATATATTCATATTACAAAATAAAAAATATAAATATACACCTAACCAAAAACATTAATAGCCAAGCAAGAGGTTTTTTGTTAGCTTGAGACAGCAGTTCCAGCATGGCAACCACCATCAATGGGCTTCCAGAGACCCCCTGCAATAACAGATGACATCAATCAGGCTTCTTTTTTACATATTTACAGTCTATGTGAAATCTGCATTGAGCTCTCATGTGTAAGTATCAGGCTCAGTCAGCATCGTGTTGACTCTTTTGACAATTTAAAGTGAATAAACAGATATTTCTGTAATTGACGTTCTTAAAATACTGATTTCAAAGAGAGAGATTTAGGACCCAGTTTCTACACAATCATTTGACAAAAAATGGAAAAATCTATCCCACTCAAAGGAATGCCACTCAGTCATAATCTCACAAAACAGTGCCAATCATTTCTTATTCATAAGGGATCAAGCACCACAGCGGTGAACTTTAATAGTCCTTGGGGATTTTACAGTTTCAGTTTCTACATGCTGCAGCTCTGCCTGTTGGACAGATGGTGGAGGCAGAGAATAGGCTGTGCTAGGCTGTTTTATTCTCCCCATGCACAGACTATGCTTTCACTGAACTTTTTCATAGATAATTATCATACCCATATAACCATTGGCCCTTTTTTTGAAACCCTTCAAAATAATCATACTAATAGAATAGATCAACTTTGTTTCTGCGTTGCTTCCAGTGCATTAGACAATTAATCATTTCTATTTACTTTCAAAGAGAAAAAAAAAACTGCTCAGTACACTTCATTAAATTAATTGCAAAGTCGGTCCAGGAGTCATCCTCTGCATTTATCAAGCCAGCATACGTGATAAACAGTGTTCTTGTACATTAACTAAACAATCCTGAAGCTCATTCAGTTATCTTGATGCCAAACTGAACTTCATATTTAGAAGCTTCTGAGGTTTCTCTCATTTTGGTTTAAAAAGATGAAAACTTCCTGACCATATAAGATGTCACAGATTTCCACAGTTCATCCCCAACCCTTCATCGGTCTAGCCTTCCTAGCCAACATGATGTCCCCTCAAAGGGTTTGATATACTTCCTATTGGGCGTAAAGTGGGCTGGGAGGCGGTTGTTGTTATTGCGTTGCATCTTCTTATATCTTTTACAAATTGAAATCATCAGAACTTCCCCCCATGTGTCTTCATCTATTGTCACCTTCAGCGGTGTACACCATGATGTTCTTCATGATTCAGGTTTGTCTAAGCTCAAATCCTCAGAATAAAACCTTGATTCAAAATGTTTATGCTTCGTTTGATCCAGGAAGAATGGTTCCAACATGAGAGAACCGCTCAGGAGAAGTGAGGGTAAAGTGCCTGACTCAGAACTCTTTGTAAAAATCCTCGGTAGGTTTACTGATCTCTTATAGACTGAAACTTAAAGTTACCATTATAAAAATTGTGTCCATTTTTAAACATGCTTTCCCAGGTTAAATTAAAGGATAGGTTCAGTGTTTCTTAATTATTCCTTTAAAGACACGCTTATGAATGTTGAAATCATTCATTCTGTTCATTTTGAAACAGATCAAAACTGAACTAAGAGAGTCCCTTTAAAAGAAGCCTGTTAATTTGCAAAACTCAGCTGAAGTCTTATGTTCGTTTGAGGACATTTATAGACAGCTAGAAGCTTATTTTGTAACCTGTACTTACAATGGAAGCACATTAATTAGGGACCTCTTAAAGGTCAGCAAGTGTAAGAGGAAGTATCACAGCAAACAAACCTGTTAGGTGCATATCAGCACCTCGTATAGTTTGGTGACACTCCTTTAAAAAAAGCTTTGAGGTATCACATAGTTTACTTGGTACTTGTCTTCCATGTACATGAGGCTCAATTGAGAGGTTTTACTTCCTGCTATCTGAAACTCAGGAAATTTAATGAATTGTAAAAAAAATAAAAATAAAAATAAAATCATTGACATGGTTGTTCAAAGTGTTCCAAAACATAAATATAGTATGTGTTTTTTATATGTATATGCAGTTTATGTATTATTATTATTTTCTCTGGGCAGTAAAACTTATCTTTTACAAAAGTCAGCAAACTTCTTGTGTCAGTCTTTGATGGTTTAGAACGCTGACATTTTTCTTCAATTTCAACAAAGTTCATTTTTTTATTTAATTTATTTATATATTTAAAGATTTATCTTGGGGCTTTTATGCCTTTATTTGGATAAGACAGCTTTGATTGCCTCGCTTACGTTGCAAACAAGGTACAAAATTAAACCAAGAATAGCAAAGGTTGCATCCCAAAATATGAGTGCAGAGGACAATATGTACAAGGAAACCTTTGACTGTGTTTTGGATCACTCCGGTATTTAGCCAAAGCTTTCCAAACCAGAGTTTACAACCAAAATAATTCAAGAGTAAGGCCAAGGCTGCAGCTACTATTGACTGTATATAACATGGACATGGTCTCAGGGATGTCACCCACTAGTTCGTGAAGCAGAGTTTTGAAGCCAGATGACAGCGGTCGCCATATTAGAAACGCTGCCTCAAACTAACTTTTAGTCAACCTATAGGCAAAGAGATGGAGCTCTCTGCACCATGCCTCATTGTTTACAGTGAGGAGATAGACTCAGAGGGCAGAACAAACACCAAGCTGTGGGAGTTTCAACCAGCTGGGGGAGGAGTTACTGCCCATTGTGATGTCACACAAGGAAATTCTCCAAACTTCCTGTTTGAGCACACATTTTTCTGAAAAGTGGAGCAGGCAAAAGATGAAAAGGATGAACTTTTCTAGTATTTGGGGGGGTTTGTAGACAAACTAGGGACACATGTTAGCGTTAGAAAAACATGGTGAAGTGTATTTTGCACAATATGTGACCTTTAACACAAAGCAGGCAGTTGGTATGCATGATCATTTGAAAAGTAGCCATGAATGACCAGAAAAGTGCCAAAAAAATGTAACTTTTTGTTGTTTTTCTCCAAAGAACTGTTAGAAAGGTTAGACATTTTGTTCCTGATCATCTCAATTAGAAGAGCATTAGAAAGCGATCTTTAAATTGTCGGTATATGAACAGGAGGAAGGATTAAAATATGATTAAATGTGTTCTATGGTCAGCTTTCTACTGTTTCAATAACATAAAAGTGACCTCGTCCTTAAATGCACACGTTTTTTTTTTCATCATAGAGGTGACAGTCTTTGTTAGCTTGGAAAAATTAGCATATGGATGTAGGCCTCCGTTTGCCTTATTAGAGCTTATATGGCCGACAAAAAGGAACCCTTGGGCAACCAGTGCATGACAGGGAGATGTTGTTGAATTGTTATCAGTGTACGTCTGACTAGGTTAGCCTGGGAAAAAAAGGAAAGTATAAAAGAGCAGACTCTGAACTTTGAATGACTAAACTCTATAATCATCAAGAACAGGAGCAAAGAACATGTCACCTCTGATTTTTGCTGTGATGTTCAAAAATGTAGCATTATTTATTTATCCTGGCTGAGCTGACTGAGCACTGGCCTTTCATCAGCGACACCCCGCTTTTCACCCACTCAGCCACACACACTGACAGCCAGGGCGCTGTCCTACACAACCACGACAGTCGACTTGAGCAGTTGGAGGTCAGGTCAGTGTAGCTTATCGCTCTGGGGCATCACGACGACGGTATCTGAGGAGGAAGGAGCGTTACTCATTCACTTCCTCCAGTCAGATTATTTCTCCTAAGAAAGCGGCGGAGGAGCAGGAGTGTCATGACTCAGCTCTTGGCCCTGTTCACTCTCTGGGTTGTGATGATGTAACAGATGGCATGTTCACCCTCATTAGTCACAACAAAGGAAAAGTCATGCCTAAATGTATTGCAGCTACTGCAGCTCTGTGAGGACAATGATTCTATTCTGGATGCAGAAAGAGCTTCAGTTATGGGAAAATGCTGCAAACAGATATGAGATATTTTGGCTCTGCAGATCATACCCCAGGACTGTTTTAGCTCCAGGAGAGCATGTCGAATTTTTGCATGGGTGTACTGCTGCCTGCTTCATACAAAGCCATATAGGTGGGCAGATTTTCTCTACTGCTGATAAAACAGGATTATAGCCTACTTGTTTCCTCCAGCTACATTCAGTGAGGGAAGTTTGTGAAGAGACTTAATGCTGACATAGATGCACAGCAATCCAGTATTAATCCAAGACAAGGATATGCTTATATTGTTGGTCAAAGACATTTGCAAGTATCGACAAGATTCCACTATATGTTTAAGGGATTCTTTTCACAGATAGCTCTGTAAATGGTAGTGGATAAGGACCTAAATAATCCAAATTTTATGCTCTGCATGTTGTCAAAAAACACCAGTTTAGTACCAATCCTGAGATGCTTGATTCAGGAGTGACCCAGCTAACAGGTTTTACCTTAGTTTGCAAAAAAAAAAAAAAAAAAAACCCTGTTTAGGCACTAACACAAAAACACATATAGGCTATGTGCTTAAAAAAAATATCATCTATTGAAGGTGTCTTCTTTTTTTAAGTGAGTTGTGTATGGAGGAAAGACAGATCTCGCCTGTATATTCTTGCATTATTGAAGTGCAACAGTTTTTACTACTAACAAATTCTATTAAGACAAACCAGTAAACATCATATTGTCATGACCATTTTTGTGTGTGTCATACAGCAGGCTGGCATTATAGTCACAAAGCAACCATTGTCCTCCGTCATGATGCGTATCAGAATTTATCCAGCTGCGGTGTTTCATCTTGAGCGTTGTAGACATTTTGGGCATCTGGCAAATTGTTATCATTTCACTGCTCCGTGATTGATCGAACATAGGGATAATATTTCAAGTTTCTACAACATATTCTTTAATTGTCAACGTTCAGACTGTGGCTAACATTGGCATACACATCCTAGCTTATCGTCACCGTTAGGCAGGAAGGATCTTAAAGCATTTGGACACGCTGTAGCTAAGATTACCGTAAGCTACAAAGTGCCTGAGAGTTTATAACCTTTATTATTTACGGTCTGGCAACAGTTAATTAGCATTCCTCCACATAGGATAGGCTACTAGCTAATATTACTGTTAGCTTGGAAGAGGCTGAAAGCTTATATTAACATTTGGTTGTGTTACATGATATGTGGAAAAGTTTTTTTTTTATACAAGTAAAGCCTTTGTTACAATTACCTTGGGATTTACTTCCAAACCTACTTTTACTTTTTATTTATTTGTATGCTAATGGAAACTATTGCTTACCAATTTCTCGCCTTTTTCTTTATGCTACATCATATCCTTTCGCTTGGGAAAAAATGTATCATATATCCTACTGTTGTCTGCCTTACAGCCTGAAACACAACCAAACAACATCATAAGAGCGTTTGAGAATTGACCCTCTCTGGGAAATGGCCACTAGGTTGATATGATGAATGAAGACATAAAGCGGTGTCAGCGTGGATAGCTGCCATCTTTATCTAGGTTGAAACAAAGAGCTGAACTTCTCTCTCTTGTCACAGTAATTTCATAATGAGCTTGCGGTCTTGGTCATAAGTGTAAAAACCAGACTGACTGAATATTAAATATATGTTTATTAATGCATTAAATGCATTGTGGAGAATGGTTGTATGGTTACTCAAGATGAAATGATGGGTCTGACTTTCATAAAAGGCTTACTATAATAATAAAAAAAGAATAATAGGGAAGAATAATTTCTTTTTTCTGTCTCTCACTGAGTCCTGATTTCAGCTGAAACCATCCTACTTTCCTCGTCTCTCGGCCCCCCGTGCTCTCACTCCTCTTCCCTCCTCTGCTCCTCTGTCTCTCATCAAGCGGCAAGGCGTAGTGTGTGGTTCGTGTGTGATAACAAAGGCTGAGGAGTTCACCATTATATAACTTATGTGGAGGCTGAGGAGGTGGAGGAAGAGGAGGAGAGGCAGCAGGGTTAGCACGTAGGAAAAGGAGGGCAGGAGAGGGCTAGTAGCCTACGTTGCAGTGCTCATTTGTCTTCCACATAACATGCACACACATACACACGCATGCTGGCCTCCTTTTTCTTGCTCTCCATCACAGATTCAGCAGGCTGCACTTGCAGATATGGCTTCATAATATTTGAACTTTTCAGTGTTCCAGCTTTGTGTTCCCACGCTGACAACCACACATAAAGATTTTCAAGCAAAATCACCATTTCGCTCTCCGACTATGTGAGCCAGAGTGCTGAGCAGGCACACACACACACACACACACACACACACACACACACACATGCAATAACACACACTCGCAGGGCCTGTAACTCTCAAGCTCTATGGCTCCCTCCAGCCCCACCCTCCTGTCCTCTGATGGCCTCCCACTCATGCCACATTAAACATTTAGTGAAGCACTCTGGATCTTTGGGACACCATCTTTTAGCACCGCCAAGCTAACAGCCCTCACACTGTGGAAAAAACATAGGTGCATGCTCGTCGGTGGAAACCCGATCCAGCAGTCACACTATTCTTCCTCCTCATCCCTCGCTCCTCTTATGCACAAACACGCGCAGGCTCTCAGACGCAAAATCAGTGGTTCAGAAGGTCTTCTGTGTTCAGAGCAAGACCTGCATTAATCAATATTGATTCCTTGGGTGCGTGTCTATGTGTGCATGTGGAAATGCAATGTATTTGTCACAGTTTGCCTCCTTGTTGCAGTGAAGTGTGACCCAGGCAGACAACCTGTGCAGTAAAATGCTGCTGCTGCTGTGTGGTGTTCCCTGCAATGTCTTGTATATACAAGAAGAGACAGGAGCTGGGTTTCAAAGCTGTTTTTTTCTTCAGCTAGGCATATGTACCATTTCTTGATAGTGTACTTTTCACTAATACGTCAACTAGTTATGATCCACAATCCTCATGAAGAAGTTGTATGTGTTCTAAACTGAGAATTCAGCTCCATCTCCCCACATCTTCAGAGGCTCCATTGAACTAGATAGTAATGTGTAGATTCGGAATGAGTTGACTTTAAGATCCGACTCCTTTAAGTGAATGAGGGGAGCAGGCTCCCAACTCTAACATAGGCTAGCGGTCATAGGTTAAAAGAACTTTTTTGGGGGGCGGCAGTAGCTCAGTCTGTAGGGACTTGGGTTGGGAACCGGAGGGAAGTTGGTCTGGTAGCTGGAGAGATGCCAGATCACTTCCTGAGCACTGCCGAGGTGCCCTTGAGCAAGGCACCAAATCCCCTACCCACCACCAGCTCAGGAGCGCCTGCCAGGGGGGCGGCTCCATCACTCTAACATCCCTCCATTAGTGCATGTCCATAGGATCCTGTTTGTGCATGTGTGTGTTGCATGACTACAGAGTGTAAAAACAGAATTTCCCCTTGCGGGATCAATAAAGAAAATCTTAATCTTAATCTTAACTCTGAATTTGACTAAATCATCAATGGGGTAGAGGTAATTAAAGGAGCAATATATAACTCGGACATCTAGTGTTTCAAATGAGTGCTGCAGTCCAAATTCAAAACATTGGTTCAAGGTTCAAGATATCTTTATTATCCCGAAGGGGAATTTGATGTACAGCCAGCAGTAAAAGAGGCACGTGCCAGCGGATAAAACCAAAGGTGAGGACAGATTAAATAGAATAGAATAGAATAGATGTTTATTTCCATTTGCACAGGTACAGGACAGTACAGGTACATTGGAATTCTTGTGCGTTTCTCCCTGAGTCAGCTTCTGCAAAAAAGTTAAAATTATATATAAAATAGACTAGCATTGTAAGAAAAAAAGAAAGAGTACAAAAAAGTAAAAATAAACAAGTTGTATTAACAGCTAAGTAAATTAAAATAAACTGTACAGAAGTTATACACTATAAAATACAAAAACATAACAAGGGGAACACTGTACAATGAAATTAAAATATAAATATGTTTTCTTATTGCACTTATTATCTCTTATTGCACACATATTTTTCACATTATATAACTGCACCGTTTTTAAGGTTAATATTGCACACTTGTATTGCACTAAAAGAATAAAATAAAACAAGAATAAAACATTTTCATAAAATTGAATATTGAATCGAGCCTCTCTTCTCTTCTATCTTGCACAGTGGCCCTTTTAATGAAGAGAGTAACAAAGAGTCGACTCTTTTTGTTGAGCTGGGCCAAATGATCTGATTCACTGAAGAGAGTCTGAATTCCCACCATTAGAACTGGAGGCCCTGGTCTCATGCTGCACAAGCCTATTCTCGCGAGAATTCCTCCCCACACACACTCACACTCACTCACACACACACACACACACACACCAACCATCACTCCTCCTCCTCCTCCTCCAGCCCCTCCCTTTCCGTCTCTGCTCGCTTCTATCCTCTTCAGCTTTGCCTGCCTGTCAGAAAAGGTACTCCAGCATTGGAGGCTAGGCTACCCTCCTCCCGGACCCCGTACGAGAGAGAGAGAGAGAGAGCCACCGTCGTACCCCAAGGCTCGGGCTCCCCCACTTCAACGGCACCCGAACCATGGCAACCCCCGCTACTTCCACCCGGTTTACCGACGAGTACCAGCTGTACGAGGAGCTCGGGAAGTAAGCAGCCAGTCTCAACGTTACAGTGTGCATCGTGTTTTGTCTTGTCGTTTTTTTTTTTTTGTCCCCCTCCCCGACCCACCCCACCCCCGCAACCTCGCCTCACATTATTATTATTATTACAGAGAGCTGCAAGCTTACTAAACATGTCATTTTTCTCTGCAGCACCGTAACGTGTCCGTTAATATGAGGGTGTTATTGTCGTGGTGCAGTCGGGCTAAACACCCGTCGCTAGCGGCTAACTAGCCGAGGAACCGACCGACCAGCTACCACGCTGATGTTGATAAACTAGCCGAGTTAGCCCGCTGGAGTTTCGTGTTTTAATCGCTAATGGTGATGATGATGTTGCATTAACAGCTGTTAGCCCTTCCCGTGTTTGCCTACCTGGTAGTTTGGTCTGTCAGCGTCGCCCACCCCCCTCCTCCTCCTCTCCGAGAGAGAGAGAGAGACAGGCGCCGTTGGACCGGGGGGTAGCCTTGTGACACTTCAACCGGCCCCCGAGTCCTGACAGCTCCGCGCCGGCTCGATACACCGAAAAAGGCTGCAGGTCGCTCGCTTTAACTAGGCCGACCACTTTTTTCTTTTTTTTTTTTTTTCTCTTTCTCTCTCCCCCCTTGAGCAGCTGCAGATGATTTGTGTATGTAACCCGTGTGTTGAGTAACACCCCCCCCCCCCATCACTTAATGAGGAAGTATCTGCGTTACGTTTTCAACATCACGTCATGTTATCAATAAATGCATCGCGAGTCTCTTTTTAAAAAAAAAAACGCAGGTTGATTATCTTAATCGAGGCGTTGGTGGTTATGATGGTGGATTTGGCGTTTGCTTGTGCAAGAGCCGGTGACGTGTTTTCTCGGTATTTTGATGACGACAAGAAAACCGGGCCACTACCTCATCTGTTTCATCATCAGCAGCAGCAGCAGCAGCAGCAGCAGCAGCAGCATCTGTTGTTCTTGGCCGGTGAAGGCTGCCCCCCCCCCCCCCCCTTGTTGTACCAAAAACCAGAGGCTGCAGGGCGACACTGGCCCTATCAAGCAGACTGAAGGTCAAAATTAGATTTTTATATGAAAACAAATCGCGTGTCTATTTTTGCAATAATGGTGCAATCTAATATTGAGATGAGATTCAACTTTATTGTCATTACACATGTACAAGTATAGAGCAATGAGGTTTGGCATCTCACCAGAAGTGCAATAAAAGCAGAAAGTGCTATGTACAAGTAATTACAAAATTTACAGATGTAGACTTAAAAAAAAAAAAAAAAGGGAATTATTGGGTATGTATGGATGGCTGGATTAATGGGATGCTATAAATATAAGTATATTCTTAGGATTATAATATACAGATTAAGGTGCAGTGAGCATGCTATACTAGATTACAGATAATATACAGAATATGGACATATTGTACAGGTCGATAACTTTTTTTTATTGAGGTGATATGAACATCCTATGATACATTAATACAGGTGGATGAGAGATGTGTGTGTGTGTCCATCCAATATTCTGTCCAGGTTTGATCTTGTAATTCACCATGAAACCGTAAAGCCTCTGACTCTTTATCGCACTTCATCTCACATTTAAATACAGCACTTGCAATATCAGCTCATAAGACATTTTAACATTAGCAGTATATGGTTCAAATAGTTTGCTGCTAAAACAATGAACAGGCACCAGAAATGTTAAAAAAAAAAAAAAAAAAGGTTTTACTGTAATGCTTGGAAATGTATGTCTGTATAATGTTCTTGGCGTCAGTCTACATTCAAAACTCTGTTTATTTTTTGTACCCCTTTTCTTTTTAAAAAGAGATCCTGTTTCCCAAGACAGTACCCGTTAAAGAAAAAGGGATTTTTACAAGTTAAGATACACAGGCCTTCATTTCCAGCTGCCGTTTCCACTCTCTGCCGAATAATTGGCAGTAATCGATGGCACTGATTGCAGAGGCAGTACACACACATACACACACCCACACATCCTCCTCCATAGTGGATTCAGGCTCTACTCCTCCTGCATCTTCAGTACACTGACCACTTACCTCGGCTTATGTTTCTGCTCCCGCTTGTTAATGCATCTTGCTCCGTCATAGGCTATTAACATCAAGGCACTGACTTGTGCTTCTGTCACCTGTCACCTTTCATTTACTGGTAAATAATTGAAACAAGGAGCAGAGTGCAGCATAAAAGTAGCAGCCCTTCATATATCATCAGAAGTAGTAAAATGCCGCCTTTCTCTTTAAAGAAAACTGCATAGGACAAGATAATGTAAGCTATACAGGCTGATTGATGGGGATTGATGCTCAAAATGAAAGAGTAAATAAAGTGGCCAGCAGGTGAAAAATGTAGGGACATGTATCATCTACGTCAACATGAATCCCATCACAGAAATAGTTGTTTCATAGTGTGTGTTATGCCCTTCATTTCCTTGCTTGAGCAGGTTTATAATGAGCGTTGTTACCTTGTGAATGTGTTGAATATGACCCATTGTTGTGTGTGAGATGCAGCCCCTTCTGTATGCTGCCTGGTGCAAATTGAATTTTCTTTTGGTGCTGTATAGGTTGCATTGTAGTGTGCCTTTCAAAAATGAGCCCAAGTGCTTGGCCATTCATTTACAATCAATGACTCGAGCTGATAGCTATTCTTCAAAAGCTTGTTATAATGGTGCTGGTTTGCTTGATTGTTGCCCACACTAATGCTCTGATAGTAATGACTGTACACAGTGTGTGTTTGTGTGAGGGAAAGATCAGGGTTGTTAGCATAAACAAAAAATTAACCACTGTCGTGAAATTTGATGCAGTTTCAAATGTCACACTTTGTGTAAGTGAGGGAGAGAACAAGCATGTGTAATAGAACTGATTTTTTTGTTGTTTGTGTTCTTCTTTCTTAGGGGAGCTTTTTCAGTGGTGCGTAGGTGTGTAAAGAAGTCATCAGGACAGGAATATGCTGCAAAAATCATCAACACTAAGAAGCTGTCTGCAAGAGGTATGGTAATATCACACACTCAAAACAGATTCTGATATTCGCATGTTGGCCTTTTTTGCGCTGAATTGGGAAAAAAAATAGTGCTTATGCTGTATATAATTATCACATTATGACAGCTATCTTAGATGATGTACAGTAAGGGTTCTAGATCTTCCACAAAGAGAGGAAATGCCAATTTGTGGTTAATCTAGTAAAACCAAAAAAAACTTCATCCTATTGATAACAAAAATCGAGTGCATTCAATACTACCATTAAGTAGTTTAAGTAGCTCTGGCTTACCACAGATTTGAGGGATAATTATCCTGGTATACAGGAGAGTATGCAACTAAATTAAAGTCCCATATTTCCCAATGACCGAGTTTATCTTTTATTCATTCTGCATGTCAGAGGGGAGTTCTAATCAGCATCCTCTTGTTGCTTTATTGACAATCTTTATAAAAAACTGTATTGAATAACTCCATTGCTTCTCTGTGGTTTCATTAGAAAAGCCTCTGAATGATTGAAATGATCCACATTTTATTTTAGGCTCTTCATGAAAAAGGGAACAAAGATGGGATTCAAATAAAACCCTATGAACGTGCAGTTCATGACACAATTCTTGTCTGTGATTGTTGCTTCTGCTGAATATTATGTTGTTGCGTCACTGAGTGCGTCTCAGCATTGGTCCACCCGCATGTGCATGCCGTGGTGTGCCGTGTCGTAACGGTGACGTGAGCCCATGTCAGTGTGTCAGAACCTCCTCCTGGCTTCAGACTCGGATACTTAATTGCTTTCTCCTATTTTGTATCTTGACAAATTAGGCCTGCACTCTTTCCAGACTTTCACACACACCTGGCTTCCTTTGTCCTCTTTTCCTGAACTCTCTCTTGGTTTTTTTTCTCTTTCTCTGATTAGCTCTGCGCTGCTTTCCCTGCAAGCCTCTCTTACTCATTGCCTTTCTCTTGCATTGGGGGGGGGGATTGGTTTGTATTGAGGCTAATCCACTTATGCTAAATGTATCTCATCAACCACTAAGACCCCACGGATTCCATAGGCGCCTCCCTGTTTGCCCTGTTGGCCCTGTTGTTGTCTCCGTCTGAAGGCATTTGTGTGTGTGTGTGTGAGTGTGGAAGAGACAGAGAGGGCAGGGAGTAACGCTAATACAGCATGTCTGCATTGTGAGGCATCTGTGAGTGTGTTGTAATACTGTTATTGTTCTATCCATGCCATCAAGTGTCCACACGGGCCAGCTACTGGTATTAATGTCCCACTAAGGAAATGTAAGGGCTCAGCAGAAAACTGTTGGCTCTTTGCAGAGGGAGGCAGCACAATGTGGGCCTGTGTGTATGTGTGCGTGTTGGCCAGAGGAGAAGAAAGCTGTCCAGGAGAGCAGGAGGAGTAGGAGGAAGAGGAGGGGATTCTTAACAATCTAGTCTTGCAAGGAGATCAGTGACACTCCAAACCAGGGCAGCACGGTGAAATGAGACAAAGATGACACATGATAGAGTGAGTGCAGGATGGAACAAGGATTTTCTGCAAAGAGAAGAATCACCGTAGGCCCCAGGTCCGGCGCAACACGGACACAAAAAAAAAAAAAAAAAAAAAAAAAAACATCCGCACACACAAGCAACCAGTGCGTGAGCAGGCAGCTTGCCTGGTAGGATTTGGGTGGGTTTTTTTTAGCCTGATGGGGCGAGTGTGACCTCACGCGTGGCCTGGTGGGTAAGTCTCTCAAAGCTCTGGTAAACACTGCAGTAATCTGAGGAGGGGGGAGGGGGAGAAGGGAGGCAGCGAGGGGAAGGAAGGAAGGAAGGAAGGAAGGAAGGAAGGAAATAAAAGAAAAAAGTAAGAAAAGATGGACAAGCTATAAGGGATGGATGTTGGTAGTTGGCTGTGATGCTCCAGCCTACATGCAGTTTGGGGGTGGATGCGTGTGGGCAGCAGGATGCGCAGTATTCGCACACTGTTCTACAAATACAGATAAACCTGATTCTCACCCCAAGAAAATCTTTAATTAAATCTCAAAGAACTGTATGTTGAGAACAAGTGTATGCACCGGTAATTACAAGGACCCAAAATAAAAGGTCATCTTCTAAAACTTGAAAGAAAACCATCTGATTTGAGGACAAAAAATGTAACACAAAGAAGAAAATTAGATTATAGGGTTGATGCAATTTAACGTAGTTTCAATACAGAGCATTACACTGATGTGCTGCCCAGAAAATTCATAGCTATTACTAACTCTTTTTCCCAAGGTGGGCCTTTGATTATAAACTGAATAAAATATACAACATTTAGTAATGTGAACCACATAACAGGATCCCTATTAGACATGAACCAAATTGGTGAATTTCTCAAACGATCCACACAACAGCAGTCGATGACTATACAGAAAAAAATCCTATAATGAAAATCAACAAGGTGGAGGGTATCTATTAACATTTTAAGCAATCATATTTGTTTTACATGGGAGGGGTTTAACGGTATGATTCAAGTTTCATTGTGCAGAATGAATGCTCAAGTTTTTTTTTTTTTTTTTTCTCTATGAGTGGAATGAATGTGAAAAGTGGCCGGCTGCTGCATTGTCTGCTGCAACACTGTGTTTGTGTGTGTGTGGGTGAGAGAGAGAGAGAGAGAGAGAGAGAGAGAGAGAGAGTCGGGGTGAGACAGACTACCCACTCCAAGCACTAACCTAAACCTTTTCTCTTGAAAGTATTCAGTTGTGTCCTTTATGATTGTCATAAGATCTCAGGTGTGTTGCTTGACTGTCCTTATTTATTGCTAGACATTGTTGCAGATTTCCACTTAATTCCAGTTGCTTATTTTATAATATCCTGCAGCTGAAATTCCTCTCATTATTATTAATGGCAAACCACTAAACCCCTGGGACTCAGCAGTCCACCCCTTCCAGAGTGTAGCCTGGTTCCAATCCTCTGCATCACAGCCCACATCTCCAGTTATTTGAGAGATTTTTGAACAGGTCTGGTGTTGTGCTTATAAATGGCTATTCTATCCAGTTTTAAAAGAGGTTCACTAACTAGAACTGTCCGTTTAGGATAAAGAAGCATGTGCTATTTGTGTGCCTTCAGGCATTTCTTCCACATAGCTCTTACACCAAGGAGCCAGCTGTTGTCCTCGCTTATGAAAACCAAAACTCAAGCCAAACCAGGATCCTTTTCTAAACCTAACCAAGCAGTTTTGGTGCTTAAACCTCAACAGTGTGTGTCTGACTTTTGACTGAAAAAGCATGTTGAAAACGTAGAGAAATTAACTTCTGGTTTCAAAAAGGACATAGCCCACTGACCCATTCATCCAACTGGGGTTGCACCCTATTTATACTTTTATAGTTAAGAGCATGAATACAGTCAACACTGTGCAAGATATCAATAAAATTGACATGATATGGTAATAAGAATGTACTGTAATACCCAACAAAACCAAACTTCTTTAAAAAAGATGTCAAAATGAGCAAGACTTGTGCGTAGGCTGGCTAATTTAACATCATTTAGTTCCTCTCATACAAACTGTACTTCCTGATAGGCAGCCAAGCCTTATGGATGCTGGTTAGAAACTGAAGCCTGCATGAACAGGATTTTTTCTTCTCCAATGGCCGGTAAATACAACACATGGGTACCTTGATAACTAAAACTTCCCTTCACTAAAATACAGAACCAAGAGGCCAGCAGATATTTACAAATTCTTTGCGTAACACAATGCTACAAATCATAATGCCATCTGGGCTAATTGTTTTTCTAGTCTGTCATTCTTACTTTTTACCCAATCATCCAGCCACTGTGCAGAAAGGCCGGGGCAAATAACAAAATCACCCAAAGTAGACGTTTATTATGTAGCTGAAGTAAAACTTGGTTGGGCCGCATGTGGTACGCCAGACAAACGGAAATACGTTTCTCAAAGCTGATGGCCACTTGGTAGTTTGTGTCTGTACTTAATGTCAAAGGTCAGGACTTCCAGAGAAATATGATGAAAATACTTCTAAAATGGGATTCGTCCTGCTTCAGCTCTTTGACCACATGATGGTGGTACCTAGCCTACAAAATCTAACGAACCAACACAAAACCGCCTGGTTTGTCTACTTTCCTTGCTTTTTCTTAGCCCTCCTCCATGCAGATCAAGTATTCTTCTGTGTGCCCCCATTTTTACTTATGTTGTCGTTCAGTACCATGGGAACTGAAGCGTCCCGGCTTAAAGAACGGTTGTACCGCCACTGTGTTCTTTATGATTTTCAACAAGGCGTCTCTCAAGCTGGGGAAAAACACTTTGGTGGACATGCATGTTGAAGTCATTCAGGAGGACAACTGATGGAGTGTTTTAGTGTAGTGGTCGGTTACCATGATGACCAAATGCCAGTTGCATGTGTATTTCTATCACACTGTGAAAAATGTTGATTCCGATATCATCGAAGCCTTTTTGTTATTTGAACATCAATTTTGTGATAATGCTTTATAGGTGGGTGAGACTGTTACTCACATTAGCAGTAGCAGAGAGAACTCCCATGATTCCCCGCTAGCCTCGACGGCATCTTTTCTTTTTGTAGTACTGATTGAGAGACACCTGGCGACGGAATCTACAAATTGTATCTTTAAACAATTGAAGGGGAAAACGTATATTGTTTTAATGAAATGATATTGGTATATTATATCCAGTTGAGTAAATAGGTTTTAAGTAAAAAATCAAGCGATATCAATGCCTGTTTCGATACCACGGCTTCAAAGATACAAAAAAGTCCTAGCAACCAAATATTGGGTTGTTTGCTTTTTATTACCAAAAAATACAGGCAAACTTTTGTGCCTTGGATAAATTGAACAAAAATGTTGGCAAGGTATTTTTGAAATTTAGACAGTGCCCTTTGCTCTTTTGTTCAGCTTTTGTATAAAAATATGTCTGAAGATCTGAAGTTAGTTTAAAACCTCTGCAGTGTTTGATACGATCAATCATTAAAGCAACATCGATTGTTTGGATTAAAACACATGTCATTAAAAAGTATTGAGCATTTGACAGCCTTACTGTGAACGGTGAATACCCAATGATGTGGGTTTGGGGGTATATGTGGTATAGAGCTGCTGAAAGCACAATTTCATGTGGCGGTATTCTGTTAAAGGAAAGTGGTGTTGTGATAATATCTGTCCTAGCAGTTTTGATGTGAACTTGCCTGACTGAAGCCTTCAATCAGATTGCCAGTTTAATATTTGTGGCAGAGATTGAGGGGGATTGGGGTAGGGTTGTGTGTGTCAGAGTGCTGGGTCCTCACCATCCTCCTCAGCTGATGTAAGATGGCTGTGGGCCCGCCCCGTGGCAAAGCAGATGGCCAATTAGAGAGCAGCAGGAAGTGCCAGTAATTACCCTCCAGCCCTCACTTTCCTGTCTTCTTCTACCACACACTCTTGCACCAACAAATAAGGAGATTGAATGAATTAGTGAGTGCTGCAGTGACACTGCACCAGGGTAGACGGCTGTACACAAACACACGCACACACTCACACACACACAAACTCACACAGGGGAGCTGTGATCCTCTTCTAGCAAATGGACGTTCTATGTAATCCTCCCTCCTTTGCTCTGTCTGTCTCTCTGTCTTGCGTCACTGGTGTAATTAGAAGGAGGTTCAGGTCTCGCTGTTATTCACCGACTTTTTTTTTTTTCAAATGAGGGAAATGTATACCTGAAGCAAGACGAAGGGAAGGCTGGTGGAAGGTAGACATAGCCTAAAAACACTTTGACTGCAGTGTTAGTCCAAGTTAGCAACAAGTTAGAGACAGTCAAGATGACAAAAAACGGCAGACATGACAGTCAGAGATGGTGCAGATGGAGTGGCAAAGGAAGGGCATTTTTTTGCCTTTTATTAAATAGGACAGCTGAAGAGACAGATAACGCTGGGAGGAGAGAGTGGGTGATGACATGCAGCAAAAGCCTGAGGTCGGATTTGAACCTACGGTG
The DNA here is from genome assembly GCF_963930695.1 of Labrus bergylta. Taxonomy (NCBI): domain Eukaryota; kingdom Metazoa; phylum Chordata; class Actinopteri; order Labriformes; family Labridae; genus Labrus; species Labrus bergylta. The sequence goes on along the minus strand of NC_089215.1, from coordinate 6,489,889 downwards.
GCTGCGATGAGTACTATAGCCTCGGTGCATGGGACAAAACCGCTTGGCTATCCAGCGTCCTGAATTTGCCCTTATATTTTGACTGAAAATATCCAGTTTAATATTGAAGAACAGCTTCGTAAGTTGATTCTTCAGCGACAGTATCTCAGGCTGTCGCTGCACTGGGGAAATTAATGCAAATCTTTCCGAGCCTGCTTCTGTGTGGCGTAATCGCAATGGAGCTGTTAAGTTTGCTTGACCACAGTGATAACGCACACATTTGAGTCCCACTGGATCCTCACTACAGTTCCCACACATGACCATTGACCTAAGCTACATGGCTCAAAAAGTGACGAGGGTGCAGTTTAACAGTGTCATGTGGTTGACACACTGACATCTTGTACAAATAGACTTGCATACTGCTACAGGATTTAGTAAAATCCCCAACAAGGATGTTTGTTTGTGTGTTGATGCTAGCATCCCACCCAAGCCTGAAGTGCAAACACGCCAATGTTTTGTTTTGTCTAACTGCTTCACACTAACCCCTTTGCACAAACACACAGAGCCACATACACACTTGCATGCGAAACTCAAAAGCCATTGCTACACAAAGCCTCCTTTAATATCCACAAACAGTTTAAGTCTGTTAAAAGAACCACACGTGGGGCGCAGATAGCCTAGCGGTTTGTCGCGCCCCACGGAGACTAGAGTCCTCCAAGCAGGCGGCCTGGGTTCAAGTCTGGCCTGTTGCCTTGTTTCCTACTCTATCCACTGTCCTATCTAGGGATGAAAAGATTGATTGTAAAATCGTGATAAATCGATTCAAAGGTGTCAAGATTCACATCGGTACTCTGAAAAATGAATCCCGATAATATTGTGAGCGTCAGCAGCTGTAGAGCAGAGGCGGTTGGCGGCTGCAGAGCAAGATTTTGAAATTGAGAACGCACCACCGTCTTTTACATCGGAGGTGTGGAAACATTTTGGCTTCCCCAAGACAGAAAATTAAAGAAGTGAGAAGATAACAGACAAAACAAAAAGTGTGTGCAAATATTGCAAGACAGGAAACTACACAAATGGCACAACCAACATGATGCGGCATTTAATCGACACCCCAATGAGAAGCTCCAATCACCTCCCCTTGTTGCGAGAAAAAGGCCAAACCACGCTGCAGACCCTAAAGGAATCTTTTTCTGTAATAATTTGTCTACGGTCTTGTTTTGTGAAATAAATCGTGAGAGAATCGTATCGTGAGATGAGTGAATCATTACATCCCTAGTCAATGCCCTTCTACTAATACTCACCTGTTACCTTTCAGAGGCAAACGCGGCCACTCGGCTTGCCTTGAACGACTGGATTACTAATAGGTTAGGGCCAAGGCTTTAAATATATTTGCCTCTGTGTACACAAAACCAAATAGATGTGACACAAATAAGCTCATACTTTTCCAATATTTGCATTGACATACTTAGTTTAACGATATGATTAAGTCTTTGTGCTTCTGTAAATAAACGTGACAAAAGAAACTACTGTGAGTCAGTCCAAGTGTTTTGGACATGCCTGGTGAAAAACAGAAACCTAGACTGGGAAAAGAAAAAATGGGGACAAAAGCTCCTCACCGCATTGCTGCCCGGCGTGTGTGTGCCACAGTCTCTCTTATCTGGCTCCTCTAAATCCCCCTCCTCCTCCCTGAGCACAGATCGTAGCCAGGTGTGCATCAGGTGGAGGGAGAAATATGCACATAACATCAGTCAGCAAGTATTTGTATGTGAGTTTTCAAGACAAAGAATTTTCTGTGTCTCATTGTGCATTAGACTTCATATAGACTTTGGTGCAGACACTGTAAACTGGGACACAGAGAAATCTTGTGGATTCATGCGATACCTAGGACTGAAGTATAAAAAATGGACAGTGAGTCAAAGTTAGCACTTCTTCTCTGACTCAGCTCAATTATCAGGGTTCAATATTAACACTAGTCCCCAAATATAACATGTAGGTGGCTTCCTGTGGTCACAGAGTTTTATTAGTATGAAGGTAAGCCTTGGCCAGCACAATGCTACATCACAGGTTCACCAATATCCTGATTTCTATGCCCCAGTGAGAGCTGAGGACATGCCGCTTAGCTTGAAGTCAGATCACATGTATGTCATTAAACGCTCAAACAGATTGACTCTAGTCTCCAAAATCAGGGGCTTGGTGACTCGTGGGGCCAGTGCTTATCTCTCCCAGATAATAACAACAACATTGCTGGACAGGTTTGAATGTTTCCAGTTTTGATTGTAGGTGTTTCAGACCCATACCATTATAAACACAACATTTCAGATGGGGATATTGCATTTTAATCTCCTCTTCCACCCACTTTTACTTTCTTTATCTCTCCCCCTATCAATAACAAAGAATATCTAGATTATAATATTATTGACATACATTTGTGCATACTACATGATATTTTTTAAGTTCATTAGTGTTCTGCCTACAGCAGTGATAGACTCATAACATGTAGCGTTTGTAATCATTTACAATTTCTGTGTTGTACAACAAATGACAGTCATCATGAATACCAAAAGAATACTTATTGGAAATGTGGCAATTGTACTGTTTGAATCAAATGCTGAACACAACAGCAAGACCAGTTAATACTTTACAAACTGTTTTGTGAATTAACTTGGTCTAAACATTGACTTTTCTCTCCTCAGACCATCAGAAGCTGGAGAGAGAGGCTCGCATCTGCCGTCTCCTGAAGCACCCCAACATTGGTGAGTTTCTGCGCCCATCGCTAAAAGCGGGAAATGTGTTTCTGTTATGTTGCTCACGCTGAAGGGATAAGAGTCTTAGCTGAATTTCTTTTTAAGTTATTGTGTTGTTTGCAGCCGTTGAGATGCTATAGCTATCTCTGTGATCACTCACTTGAAATGTCAATAAAGTACATTCTCACTGCACAGCTGCTGTCATTTATGGACGTTGGTGCAAAGAGCAAAGCTACGGAGGCATATAGAGAATGGAGATGCAGGGTTTTGTCAGACTGCTTTGCACACTTGTCAAGATTGGCAGATGGAAAAATGATTGCAAACAGGTTGCTTAGCATTGAAGAGCATTGTCACTTGTGCTTATTGACAGTGTTCATCATCACCATGCGTAGACATGCAGCACTAGCAGAAACATCTCTACATCCACAGCAGAGAGCCGATTTGAGATTTATTCTCTTTTTATATATTTCCGAAGTAGGAGACATGTTAAATTGTTGAACTGATCTCCAGCTGCAGCAATCTATCGATTAGTTGTCAACAATCAAGTCAGATTGCCAGCCATTTTGACAATTAATTACTCTGTTTGAGTAATTTAATTAGAAAAGAAGTCAATACTGTCGATTCCTGCTTCTTACTGTGAATGTTTTTCTCCTCTATGACGGTAAACTGAATCTTAGTTCTGTGTGAGGAAGTCATTTAAGGCTTTTGGAAGCACTGATGGTTGTTATTTAACCAATCGGTGACAGTTTATTGACCAAACATGTAATTGACATTGGACTACTAAATCATTGTAGCCGTAATCTGATCACTAATTGAGAAAGTCTCTTTAGTACAGCACTAGTGATTACTGGCATCCCTGTATTTGTATTCATACTTTACATTGGTGTTAGGATGCGAAAGCTCATGAATGCTAATCTTGAGATTTGCATTTTCATGACTCTTGATCAAATCAGCTGTCATGATGACAAAAACAAAAGGACATGTAAGTGACACAACTGACATTCAGAATGAGGGGTGACAGAAGGTTATCTTCTTCTCGCTAACAGTGTGACAGCAGATCTCTGCTCCGCCTGCTAAGATGAAACAGACTTTAACTATTAAATATCTTCTGTGATTTCTTGAGGATCTGGCTTTATCACTCTTGACCATCCTGATATCACAGCGTGTCACAGCCTTTTTATTGCTGGATTTAGTATCGCACTGATGATTTTAAAAAATGGAACATATTGTGCTTCAGTAATGGAGATGTCCAGGGAAAAGGGGTTTTACAGAATGGAAAGGGGCAATAGGGCAAAATCAGTGACACCTTTCCCTCTGCTCGCCTCCCTTATTTCTCATTCCCCTCGTCCTACTTTTCTGTCCCTGAGGCACTCATTCGCCCCTCGCCTATTTTCCCCTTCCTATCTCTGTATAGATTTTTCTCTCCCTCTTTTTCTTGCTCCTCTTTTTGACATATTCTGGCATGGACTGCATTCAAACTTTGGACAAAAGAGGGCACAAAAAAGAGACAGATGGAGAGATGAAAGCAAGAGGAGTAGGAGACAGATGGAGAGAGTGTGAGAAGATGGGAGGAGGAGGAAAGAGCAGTCACTCTTGTTTCTTGCTGCAGGGCCATCCTACTTCATCTTATTATACAACTGATATTCACTTTACATAACGATAACTGTGGCTCCCTGACACTAAACCTAAGCTGTATTTCAGGCGTCTTTGCTAACGCCATGCTCCTGCTGCTTGTATGCTGTTCTGTCATTCTGCTGCTGTGTTGTTGTGTTGACAGGAGGGCTCATATGGTTACTGCTTAACCACAGTATCATGGTATTATGAGCTCATTACTGTAATCACCACTTTTTTTTTTCCTATTTCTAACATAAAGCTACTTATCTCTATCAGTTATCAGGAAACTCAACTGTTAAAGAGGACATATAATACCCCTTTTCTACCATTTCAAACAGTCCCCTGTGGTCTAAATGAAACATCTGTGCTGTGCTTTCATGAAAATATAACATGAATCAAGCACCAGAGGAGGTTTGTGACCCTGTATAAACCAGCTCTCTCAGAACGCTCCGTTTTGGTGTGTATGTCTCTTTAAATGAAATGAGCCCTCCCTGAGTTTTCCTGGTAGACATCCCTCCTTCGCTAGCGAGAATAAAAATGGCGGACCTGCGCAAAAGTTTTGCTCTAGGCTGGGGTTGGAGTTCATGGGTGGAATTATCAGGGGAGGGGATTTTTTATTTTATTTTTACCAGAATCCCACTGTGATGTCACAAGTTGAGCAAATTTGAAACAGAGCACTTTTCTATGTGTTGTAAGACTTATGCAGACCACAAACAAAGGTCTGGATGGGTTTATTTCACATTTTGTGGGTCGGTAGACACTCAGGTTACCCAAATATATGTTCAAAAACACTGTACAAATGGATTTTTCAAAATACGTCCCCTTTATAACATAATTCTTTTGTAAATATAACATTTCCTCTTCTGGTTGTAGACCTCTGAATCACTGCCCACATCTTTAAATTACTTTTTCAGTTGTTAGACATTTTGACTGTAAGACAGTCAGAGCTTTTTGTTCACAATTGAAGGGGAGGGGTATTGTTTTTTTTTTTTTTTTTTAGATGGGGCTCAATTTAAACTCAATTTTAATACAATTTGGAGCAAGCCACACTACACCATTCCAGTCAGATAACAGTGGATAGAGTTTGTGGACTACACTACACAAATCTTTTCTCTTCTGGCTCCTCTCTTACTTCCATTTTCTTTCATGGAGCTAACATTTAACAAAGTGATTAAATGTCTACCCTGGTTGAGGCTAACTTACCGTTGGCTATAATGCTTGTTAGTATTAGGGTGCAATATCTGTCCATAAGTATTCAGGGTAGGGTCTCTCTGAACCAACAACAGAAGGGTGGTGGGAATTTGATGGATTAAGTTCAAAAACTGTATCTTTTCTCAAGAATCCAGTACCTACCTACCTATAAGACAAAATTTGTGGAAATATGTTTAAAAAAATAAAGAAATCAAATGTCTCATCTTAAAATGTTTCAGCTCTGTGTCAAAGGCAGAAAATGAGCAAAAAAAAACGTCCACCAAAAATGTAGCCATTAGGATTTCAACAAGAGGACGAACATATGTATGTAAGGTTTATAAATAGATTTGATAAATCTTGACATATGAAGGTACTGCTCGGTAACTCTTACCTTCGCTTCTTGCCCTCTGAAAATTATTTAAATGTCAACACAAAAAAAAACTTGTAACCACGGATGTGTTCAGGCAAAGTACCAGCGGGTTAAGACACTTGCCCTTAAAGCATAATCCCCAATTACAAGATAGCCACCAGAACTTGTTTGCACTTTGTACCTGTATCTATTATTCTTTGAATGTTTTTAATGTACACTGTCATTAAAACAGGGGAAATTACCCCCTAAAACTCAACTAAATAACTCAAATGTTACAAAAGTGTTGAGTGAACTGTTTTTTTTTTTTGTTTTTTTTTTTACAGCAAATAAGTCTCTTGTATGTTAAATCACTCAGAAGCTCAGGATCCAGAGCTGCAGTCATAGTTGTTTAAACTTTGACCACAGAGCTGGGATATCAGCCATATAACACACGTTCACTATGTTGATACATTTTAAACTTCCAGGAATCTAACCGAACTCAAACCCGACGCTGATATTCAATTTCATTATGTTTTTAGAGGGGGGACAGTCAATAATGATCTGATACTTCCTTCACTCTGTATTATTGTTGAGTGCTCAGTTTTGTGTTCTACAAACAAATTTGTATTTGAGTTTTTTTTTAAAGGCCAATCTAATGATGGTCGTTGAAAATAAGCTTAAGCTTTAAATGCTGTGCAGTGGGGTATTGGTTAATATCCCACATACTTGTCCCTATACAAATAAATAATCAAATGATAGTTTGAATAATTGCAAATATACACTGCCCAAACCGTGACAGACAAGTTTGATATTTTATTCAGCTGGGTCGGTCGTGGTTCATTTCTCTCTTCAAATGCTACAGCAGATCTTTCTTTTTACCCGTCTCCTTTCTTTATACCTCCATCTCACTGGCTTTTGTCTCTCCCGCAGTGAGACTCCATGACAGCATTTCAGAGGAAGGCTTTCATTACCTAGTCTTTGACCTGTGAGTATATTCCACACACACACACACACACACACACACACACACACACACACACACACACACACACACACACACACACACACGCTGTGACATTTTATCCATGCGTGAGACCACGGTTTGTTTGTGTATGCTAACGTCTCCTACCTCCCTTGTCTCTTTCTCTCTCTCTTTCTTCCTTTCCTTCTCCTCTTTTCATTCCTTCCCACTCCCAGGGTGACAGGCGGAGAGCTGTTTGAAGACATTGTAGCCAGAGAGTACTATAGCGAGGCTGATGCCAGGTAAGCAACCCTCAACATATGAACACACGCTCTGCTGCAAACATACAGTGTAATCCCATTAAATATATGAATACTCACTCCCAATTTATGAGCGTGAACCCACAGGCGCACAGTGGTGGATGTAAATGGTTTGCTTGTGTTCTTGGTGGCGAATGCGACCCCCCCCCTCCCCCGTCAACAAGTGTGTTATTATACTGGTCTATCATCTCTTTTGGCCACATGCGTCACTCTCCATCCTACGACTACATATTACTGAAATGATCAACAGTAAATTGATCACAAACCAATTTTTCAAATGACGCATTCTGCCAAAAAAAATGCTTCTCAAATGTCTGGATTTGCTGCTTATTTGTGTTGTATTTTCACAAATTGATTATCCTTGGTTGTTGGGCTGCTGATTGGACTGAATGTGCAATTTGAAGACGTCACCTTGGCTTCTGTGAAACAGCATTGGGCATTTTACACCACATCCTGACATTTTGTAGATATTGTGACATTTAAGCGTTCTCTCCTTCCTCGCTACATCTTCCTTTTGGGAGTTCCCTTTGCTTTTTTTTACCCTGTGGCTGTGTGGTGTGTAGCTTATGAAGTCTGTTGTAGGGGGTGGGGTGGGGTTGGAAACACACAGACCTTCTCTCTCACACACACACACACACACACAAACGAAGCAACTAAGAATTAAGCCTCAGCCTGGCTCTCTCTAGCTGTGCCCTCTGACCCGTAACCTTTCTCGAGACGTGACATGAACATGAGCCTCAAGTAGTGGGATGGTGGAGCCTGACACTACGGTGCGTAGGACAGTAATAAGGTGGTCGTGTACTGGCTCGTAGGAACATTTTATAAGACCCATCATGAGCCAACACACTCACCACCAGGCGAGTGTGAAAACATGATCAGCAGCCAGAATTGAGAAAATAACTATATTAGTAGCAGCTGAATTGACGCCCCCATTATTAAAATTTCTACCGGGATAGAGATTTATTGACTGTGTGGTGTAAGACCTCCCACACGAGTTGCTCTGTATTGATTGTTTAAAACTACAGAACCTTGATTATGCCTTTTGAAGAATAAAAATGGTTGTGTCTTTTAATGTTTGTCATGCGACTCAGCTCAATGTTCATCTTTTACTGCTGAAAGAGTCTTTCTTCAACGCACGTCCTGTTGTGTAAAAACAAAATGATTAGGTTTTTTTTATTATGATTCCAAAACCCAAACATGTTCTGCACACATGGATAAAAAAGACGGAGTAATCAGTAGATCCTCACATTTGAGAAAATGTTACCAGTTGCTGACTTAAACAATCAAATCAAACACTATCATAGGGGTTTGTAGTTCATTTCATCTTTGTTGAGCTACTCCTACAGCACATGCTACTTAATAATTGGGGCTAAATATTGTTAGCATGTTGTGGTATGATGTGTATCATCATACAGTGGTTAAAATTCAGTATATTGCTAAATATTAAGGCTGCTAAATGTATCACAATTGTATTGTTATCACAGTTTGAGAATTCACAATAAACTAGGGCGGGGAGATATGGACCAGAAATCATATCTCGATATTTTTGTAGCTGAATGCCGATACACCATATATATCTTGATATTTTTTTCTGTACAGAAATAACAAAAACAAAGTCAGTTGTAAGTCAAATCCACATGGGCCAAATGCCAAATGTCTCACAGGCACTTTTATTAACAGCCAGCTGCACAATGACAACACGTACAAGCAAAATGACATAACATGAAGGAAATAAAAACGTCCTTTCCTGCATGACGAAATACATCCAGCTGTGTATTTAGTTATGTAGACGGTGTTTGAGTTTCACTCAGTGAGGGGGAGAGGGACAGTGAGAGCAGAAATAGGCTCCACAGACATGTGACCTTATTTTAATGCAACACAAATATGGAGATAAACAATATTATCTTAGTCTAAATCTTGTTTGTAAAAATGTTGAAATGAAAACTCAAGACATTTCACAGCCTTACAATAAACGCAATCATTTGAATTTACTGCAACAAATCAGATGAAATATTTTCTGTTTTCTTTGCCTTCTCACTTGGCATTTGTACATTTCACTCTTGAAGGGAGGCTTCGGTATAATTGCCATGCTTTTAAAACATATCAGCCATCAGATCAATAAATGATAATTTAGCGGGGACAGAAAATCACAAGGCTTCCACACATCTTGGAAAGAATACATTTAAAAATGTATATGTTGTTGTGAAATGATGTCATATAACAAAACATAATATTGCGGTACACAAGTGTTACTATGTATATTGAGGGTCTGTAGGAATGTAAGAATGTCAGTTTTTTTTTTAATCAAATGTATGTATCTGTTTTATAACCAGATCATAACCCACTGGTCTTGAAGGAAATGCACAGAGAAATCTGTCTAACCAGTCTATGTGACGATTTTGTTTGTGATGAAGGGCAGAGACTGACACGTCTCTCTCTCTCTGTCTCTCTCTGTCTCTCTCTCTCTCTCTCTGTTTGTCCCCTTTTCTGTCTCCGTAGTCATTGCATTAGTCAGATCTTGGAGAGTGTCAATCATATCCACCAGCATGATATTGTGCACAGAGACCTCAAGGTGAGTGGCTGCCCGTTGCCGTGACAACTACACACTCACACACACCTCTGCTCGTGGCCATGGCAACACACAGATGGCTCTCAGTTTCTCCATCTCTATCTCTCTTTTGTCTTTTCCTCGCTGCATCTCCGCTTTTATAGCTTATTATTACTCCCCTGCTTTCCTCTCCCGCCCTTTGTTCCTTTTTAAAAAATTCATCTCTCTGTTCTCAGCTCTGTGTATCTGTCTGTCTGTCTGTCTATCTGTGTGCGTGTGTGTGTGTGCACGTGCGTTCATGTGGAGTGCAGAGATGGTGAGTCATGATCACGTGCAGGGGTCAGTTTCTCACCTATGGCAAGGAAAAGACAAGGACTCGAGCTGCACATGAACACACTTTGTACTGTTGTGGGGGGGGATCTATTATGAGAGAGAAGGTGAAGACATAGATAAACCTCATGGTTGCCAAGACGACTCATATGACATCACACCACCCATAGAGCAATTGGGGAGGGGCTTGTATCTTCTTTGAGCTGGATAGGCTAGATTTAAAGAGTGGAAGAAGAGAGCTTCTCTGCCGCCTTCAGTTCTGCCCACTTTAAGGTGATGATTATAATCCAGGTAGGAAACAGTAATAATCATATGTATTGAGTTGTACTTTCTAAATAAAAGGGGGTGTGGGGGTGTTTCGGACTCTCATGGGTGGCTTTTCTATGTGCGTGTCAGAGAATAATGCTATTACCTCGAGCACTGCCTGTCTGATTTGTCAGCCTTTTGTCCTGAGTGGGCTTTTACTGCGGCCATTTATGTCCCACTACCCAAACAACCGGCATTTAGAACGCTGCCACACACGCCGCCTCTCGCTAAGTACACTTTCCATTTAGCATGCAGTCTGCAGCACTGCCTAAATGACTCCCAAGTGGTTTCTATGGCTACCAACCCATGTCCATATAAGGCGTTGTGGAGATTCTCAACCACTCATCCTCTTTCTCTCTCTTTTTTTCTCTTTTCATCCTCCATGTTTCCGTCGCTTTCTCACACCTTTCCCCCACCCCCACACGGGCTGTGTCGAATACATTAAATGTGAATATTTCTCAGAAAGGGCTTTACTGAAGAGTGCCTGTCACTATCTGTCTCTCGCTGTCTTGATCTCTTGTCCTACATTCTGCTTCACCGTGTGTGTGTGTGTGTGTGTGTGTGTGTGTGTGTGTGTGTGTGTGTGTGTGTGTGTGTGTGTGTGTGTGTGTGTGTGTGTGTGTGTGTGTGTGTGTGTGTGTGTGTGTGTGTGTGTGTGTGTGTGTGTGTGTGTGTGTGTGTGTGTGTGTGTGTGTGTGTGTGTGTGTGTGTGTGTGTGTGTGTGTGTGTGTGTGTGTGTGTGTGTGTGTGTGTGTGTGTGTGTGTGTGTGTGTGTGTGTGTGTGTCTCTCCCACAGCCTGAGAACCTGTTGTTGGCGAGTAAGATGAAGGGAGCTGCAGTGAAGCTGGCAGACTTTGGCCTTGCTATTGAAGTGCAGGGTGACCAGCAGGCTTGGTTCGGTAAGAAAACATAAACAGTGACAAACACAAATCAAATGTGCTGGTCCATTAACTGTGGTGTTAAGCACTCAATAGTTTCTGTGTTCAACATGAGGATCACTGCTGAACAGGCACTCATTCAAACTAGTCGGTCTGTATATACATGCATTCATATCCGCCTGTCCACTTGGAGGACAAAGAGTAGTTGTCTGAGCGTTGCTTAAGAGGCTCACAGACACTCTTCCAGTTCATGCTTAGGCCATTGTGTCTTGGCATACGGCCGAGCTGCCAGCATTTGGCTGACTCTCCGGCAGGGATGAGATGATTAACGGGTATTTGCTTGTGACTCTACACTGTCATAATCTGGAGTCCAACAGGTCATCATTCATTCGTACCATTCACATAACTGCACAGAAATAGCCTCCATGACAAGTTTAATGAAAGGCATCAGTTAATTGTGTCTTCTGGCTCTTGTGGCTCTTCTGTCGGGCAGGGTTCGCCGGCACCCCTGGATATCTGTCCCCTGAAGTCCTGAGGAAGGACCCCTACGGCAAGCCAGTGGACATTTGGGCATGTGGTGAGTCTTGACATTTTGACCATTTTGACATTAAATATGTTGTAATCTTCTTGTTGGGAAATTTAACATAAGCCTTTTGTCATTTTTGAGTTTTTTTAAGTTCCCTTATTTGACTGTTGTGGAGGTAGTTTTCCTTTGCAATAAATTCATTGGTTGACAATGATGATGTCATGCATAAACAATATGCCCAGCCCAAAACAGGCCTACAAGACACCATTCTTGGTACAAAGAGACCAAAGGCCAAAAGTAGACACTGATGGGCATAATACTAACGAAATGAACCATCAAACCCTGACGTTGAATGAATCAACCTCTGGCTCACAGTAGAAGAATTCAGCCTTGTGTCAATGGTTTCTCTAAGACAGGAAGTTTAGAGACATTGAGGTTCTCTTAAAAATCAAAACAATAAAGAGTTGCTTTTATAATTTTCTTGTATTTTATTATCTTTATTCTACTTGTAAATATACTTTTTAATGCAAATCAACTTAGGTTACTTGTAAAGGGCTGCGGGATAGGAAGATATCATAATACAATTTTTGAGAGAGATCTTTCATTCGGATCTGGCTCGCAGTTAGAGGGAATGATCATTATGACATCATCATATTTATTTCAACACTCTAAACAACTAGTGAAATCACAACAAAGAATATGATTTCCAGGCCAGGTCGTGTCTGCAGCACTGCAGCTCTTTGTAACATTTTAGCATAAAAGTTAAGCTTCTGTAATTTGTGTGTCAGTAAAATTCATTTTCAAAGTGTAGCTCTTCTTGTTATGAAATGGGCTATATGAATAAAAATGCCTCGCCTATAGGAATGGAAAAATACGGAAACTGTCTAAACATGATCTGTTTCTAAATTCCTTCTCCCCTTTTTGTTTCCGTCAGGTGTTATTCTCTATATCTTGTTAGTGGGATATCCTCCTTTCTGGGATGAAGATCAACACAAACTGTATCAGCAGATCAAAGCTGGAGCGTACGATGTGAGTCTGCATTGTGTGTTTGTGAGGTGTATATTTGTGAAGGGGTGCAGTGCAGGGGTTTGCTAAGCAGTTTTTGAATCTTTAATAGTGTCCAATTGAGAGCTGGTCCAAAGCTATTGATCCTATCAGGGCCTCCCTGACGCATTGCAGAGAGGGGAGTGTGTGTGTGTGTATGTGTGTGTGTGTCTCTGTCTGTGTGTGAGGGAGAGGGAGAGAATCGGAGAAGGGGGTATCCTTCTTTCTCGGTCTCTGGATAATAAAGTCATATTGCAGACTGAGGAAGGCTCAAACAGGCATCCTATTTGTTGGGAATTCACTCAACGTAAAAAAGAAAAGAAAAGCTTTTAATAAACGAAACAGAAGCATGTGTTAATGCGTCTGTGTTAACTTGGAAAAAGAACATGAACTGTTTTGTCTTAATTGCAGTCTAATGTGAACAGATTTTCTTGAGACCCAGAGTCCAGATGGTGTGGATTAGCTGAAACATGATGATGCAAACTCTTAACATGTCTCTCACAAAGCATGTTTCCAATCAGCATTCCTTTCCAACGTTCACACTTTCTCTCCATTTTTGCACAGTTCCCGTCCCCTGAGTGGGATACAGTGACTCCAGAGGCAAAGAACCTGATCAACCAGATGTTGACCATCAACCCCGCCAAGAGAATCACTGCCGAGCAGGCCCTCAAACACCCCTGGATCTGCGTAAGTATTCGCTCTCTTAGCCCAACCTAAAACAATTATTGGATTCACACAGACTGCTGCAAATAAGTACATTTAAGTCATTCTATGTTTTAGTTTGAAATGATTGTGTGTTTCTCAACCGCTGAGATATTAGGATGTCTTATTCTTCTTTTTTTTTTCCTCCTTCAGCACCGCTCTACAGTGGCCTCCATGATGCACAGACAGGAAACTGTCGAGTGTCTCCGCAAGTTCAATGCTCGCCGAAAACTCAAGGTACTCCTCAAAATCCCACGCCTCCCCTTTTGATTTGAAGCCCCCCTTTTATTTGCTGAGTCTGCTTCTTTTTGTACAGAGCTGCAACACTAACAGTAGAGTCATCTATTTTACGAGAGCTCACACTTTTTAGTCGCTCAGCTGCCATAATCTCACATGTCTTTAAAAGTGTTGTCTTTATCTATATTAAGCTTTATATTATATGTAGCTTTAAGGGATGGGAATCAAATCCCCAAACTTTTATTTTGGTACCGCAGTTTTGAAGAAGTAGAATAAGTACTCAGTGTTAGCATTTAATTTCTAATTGTTTGATCTGCTTGTTCCGAATTGAAATGTCTTACCCATCTTAAATATTAGTCAGGGAAAGAGATGTGCCTTGACTTCTTTTCTTGGATCAAAAAAAAATGCTTGTAGAAAATATATTTCAACTTCTAAGAGTCACAACAACGGGTTATTGCTTTGATATTGGTACAGAACCGTTAGTATATCAGGCGCTCTAATGACATGTTTTCAACGATAGCAAGCTTATTCTGCTGTACTTTGCATTAACATGAGAACATGCAAACTACTGGATCAAGTGTCAGTTATTCTTTTTCTCTGCATCATTTCAATACATTTGCATAGAAGAAAATGTTCTGTGACTTGGAGATGTGAGGACTGTTAATCATGCTTCTCAACTGAGATACACTGGATCCAATATTTTAATAATTAGATATTGTTTGAGAGAGAACAAACAAACACTCAGCCTTGACTTGATTTAATAATGTTGTTGTCCTTTAAGAATTGAATACGAAGCAGAAAGTCGGGAAGAATAAAACTTGAATCCTTGAAAATAAAACCTAACTCCTTGCGCTTATTATACCTCCCTCACTTCTCTCTTCTCCTTCCTCTGCTTCTCCAGGGAGCCATTCTCACCACCATGCTGGTGTCCAGAAACTTCTCAGGTGGGTGTGCCCTTCGCCCTAAGCCTCCCACGCAGCAAATGCAGAGGGAGAGGAGGAAGGAGAATGGATAGAGTCCTCTGCACCTCTTTTAACCCCCTCACCACACACACACACACACTTACACGCACACACACACTCACCCACACTCACCCACTCATCCTCAAAATAACAATATGTTTTTGTGTGTGCACAGGAGTTTGCTTACTTACCAAACTGATTTGAAACATGAAGCTCTGTTGAGTAATGTAGAAATATTATATTGATAAAAATGAATTATTATGAGTGCATTACAATCTGATTCATGTGAGCAGGCTAATATGTGATATTCTGTCATTTACAAGATTAATATGTGGGCGATGGTTATGTCCTTTTCTATGCTAATGTTTCTCTCCGTGTGGATGTGTGTGTTTGTGTGAGTGTGAGTGTGTGTGTGTGTCCCTCTTTTCTGCTGCCCATGGAGCGTTTGCATGTTTGAGAGGAGGAAGCCTAAACTTTTACGATTTTTATAATGGGGGGGTAAAGTGCGGTGTTATAAAGTGTTTCTTTCTCAGTCCTCTGAGAGTGACTTGTTTTTGTTGTAGCCTTGTTCTCAGCCTATAAGTTAATTGGTCTGTCAATAGTTAATGGTTTCAACCCTGGGCCTAGGAAACCACAGGGGTGCACGTCTTTAGCTTCAGCCCATTTCCATCAAACTTTGTGATGCGTCTGGGCTGCAGCCAGCACGCCCCGTGGCTCTCTAGGCCCATGAGCGAAAAAAAAAAAAAAAAGCGTAACATCGACCTGACTAATTTGTACAGCCCCACCAAACTGTAGCATTTCTGTCCAATAGTGGGCCGGCAGCATACCAACTCTGCTGCTGCCGCCTCCTCCACGGCCTCACTGGCTCAGGAAGGTACGTCCCAGAGACACGCCCATCCACTTCCTCTCCACACACAGTTACTTCTTTGGTACATAGCACAGGGTGGGACCCCATCACCACCACCCTCAGACTCCTGCATGCAGCCTCATGCAAGCATCTTCATCAACATCCTCACACACGTACGCATGCATACTCACACACATAAGGGTCTTAAGTTCGCACACGGTCATAAACATCAGCATCACTTAACAATATTGGATTCAGTCCAACCCACATTCCAAAGTTCTTTTCACATTCACACCTCACAACCACTCAAGCCCCAGCCGTGTAACCCCCATTTCATCTTCAAAATCAGTTTTGTCGTCACCTCCAGCAAGCTCCATCCTGAACTCCAGCTGACCCCACGCTCACCTGTGCTCTCCCTCGGCCACGGCCTCAAAGACGGGCACAGGATGGGCTGGGGCGGGGGATAAGGAGGGGCATGTATCCTGGGGACGGGAACTGACACTGCAGGGGGTCGGCAAGAGCTGGGTTGGCGTGCTGCCATCGTCTGACCTGGGTCGGGAGGGGAGGGAGGGTACAGTGGATGTTGAGGAGCAGGGGGAGACTGAGACAGATAGGAGTTCTTCTAACCTAGCCAACTGTGGAAACCAGCAACTGATGAGCTTTGAGGTAAAAGGTATGGTCTTGTCTCTCCCTTCTGAGGTCTGTTTTAGTACTTTAAAAAAAAATCTCCAAGCCTTTTTAAAGGAACGCTAACGTGGCAACAATCCTGCCACCACTCTTAAACACGGTCAAGACCAGAGGCGTTGATTCCTTTGTTTTCAAAGTACTATTATCAGGCTGTGCTCTCGTCCATTTAGGTTCGGGGTGGGTGGTGAAGGTCAGCGATTCCGATGGTGGCTCCATGGATTCAGTAAACTAGAAACAGACGGTGTAGAGCAGACTAGATTTTCTTTCACCTTTTTCAGACGAGAGAATCTTGTCTGCTCTATAGTGTGAAGGTATCTCCCCATAGTTAACTAGGCAGATGTTTCACAGGGTTTAAGGTTTAATTCCAGGTTTAAGGTCAAATTTGTTAGGGAAGCGGATTTATCATCCCGGTCAGAAATGTGTGATTGTTGTGCTGAGATTTTGGGGTGTTTGTGGTGGTTTGAGTGTCAGCTAGAGCCCTCTGAATGCGGGCTTCCTCTCTGATCCGGGACCAAGTTTCCTGTTTGTAAGTTGTTGATGTTCTTTTTTTTTTTTTTTTAAAGAAGACTCATGACATCATTGCTCAAGGTGGAACTTCCTAGCTCTCTTCTTTTTTTTTTTTTTTCTTTAAATCATGCAGCCTTTTTTTTTTTTTTTTTACGTTTGGTTTTCTGATGATGTCACACGTCACTTCAAACACTTTGTACTGTTAAAAGCTTCCTTGCATATCTCTGCATCGTTTGGCTGCGGCCGGGCTTGGCAGGTTGCTAATGTTGTTTTCCTTTTTAATGACATGTAATGTAACATGCTAAATGCTAAATGTAACTGAAGCGTTTGAAGCATTTCTTTACATTTTTTTTAGAAAGTCGTTTGCCTTGCTGCCTTTTCGCATGTGGGTGTCCTGTGTGGTTTAAATCCTGTTTAAAAAAAAACAAAGAAAAAGGTTCTCGGGAGTTACACCTTCAGATGCTTTCTAATCCTTCCTTTCCATGCTCATCATCGAGCCAGTATGTGGCTCGAGTGGTGAAGCACTCCTGCTGTGGGTCATCTTGACTTTGCTCATCCTGTCATATGGAATTTGGTGATTATTTCCTGGAGGAGCAGGAGGGCAGGATGTGTTTAGAGAGCATTTGAACGTAGTGGTCCCATGCTGTCACGAGGATTGGCACCCTAATGGCTGTTTGGGAGAAGATGTAGCTGAATAACGAGCGCTCTGTATTCATTTACTACAGGTTTTTTTTCTTTGGAGGCTGCATGACCGGGTTAAGATAGAGGCTACATATTGACAGCAGAGATTAAGGAGCATGAGTTATCACTTGATATTGTTTGCTGCTGTAAATGTTGTGCCCCTTTTCTCCATTCTCCCATGTACTGAAATGCTAAGCCCTCTTTTTCGACCCTCCCCTACTCCCCCCTCTTCCCCTCTCCCATTTCATTTTGAAAGGTAAGATACCAAAGACCCGATTTTTGAGAACGATGTATGTCAGTAGAAAATGAGAGTAAAAGGAAGCAACAGGAAGTTGAGAGCTTGAGAGCAAAAGGAAAAGTGACCAGGGCCTTTAAAGGAAATCAATGATTTACATTAACCCGACTCATCTCAGTCAGTTCTGGCGGCAGTTTGAGTCTGACCATCCCTCTCTTTTTTAGATCTGCTGGGGTCTTCCAGACAGGAAATGGATTGAGGAAGTTTACTTTGCTCTCAGGTTTCTCTTTTATCCCCAGATGGCAATGAATGGATTATGATGTTGAATGGGTTTTGCAGAGTGTAGCAACTTGCCCCAGAAAATCCATTAAATGCATGTTTTTTTTTTTTCTCTGGCAACACCCAGACTCACTTTGTCATGAAGGCTCAGGTATTGGGGAGGGTTTCATAGATGTGAAAAATCGTAGCTCCGGGTTTTTGCACAAGTTGCGGATTCCTATGAAAGCTGAATACAAAGTATGGATTGGCATGGATGCTGTCGTCAACAGTTAAACTGTTCCCATCTACCTGTCTCTCCTCCTCTCTATCCTCCCTTTTTTACAGCATGCAAAAGTTTACTCAACAAGAAGTCCGATTCTGCTAAGGTAAGGCTGTCACATCACCTCTGCGCACCCTTTTGTTCTGCTACAATGTGTCCTGTCCACCCTCTATTAGATGCCCCCCATTTCTGTTACTTTCTGTTCTTAGTATCTCTCTGAAGCTCATTTTCTCCTCCGTTCATTTGATCTTTTTCACAGAGTAAAATATATTTTTTCCACAGTTGCATTTCTAAAGAAGAGTTTTGTTCACCTCAGGGTTTCTGGCACCCCTGTGGCATGTTGCTAGATCCCAATTTTCCCATTTCCCCACTCCCACAAGTTTAAAACTTTAGCTGTGTCCCAATTCAGAGGCTGCATCCTTCATCCTGAGCATTTTAAGACCGATTGCGTTGAAGTGGTGTGCCGAAGGTTGCATTTGAAGGAACCGTAGAAGTGGGACAGCCTCTTTTTGTCTGACCACAAAGGATCCAATCAGTGCATCCATCCTGTTCCGACATCCTACGATTCATTGTGCACCAATTTAATCAAGATGCCGGACTCCCAAGCAACCGAGTAATACACCTTTTAAGGGATCGTCATTTGTCTCAACTCCATCGAAAACCTAGCAATACTTATATTTTAAGAAACGTTAGGGGCCTTGACACTTCAAAGTACCTCTAAAATGATGGCTAACCAGATGAGCAGGTTGTGGTTCACCTGTCAAGGTTTCTAGGCCACAGGAGCTGCGCTTTGTAACAAAGAGGTAACGGCGGGAAGAGCCGACAACACAAACATGAAATCCTCTGTCGTCCTGAGCTTCTCATTTCATTTTGTCATGACTGCTCTATGCAGTCTTATGGCTGGGTCCTTGTAAGGATGCTTCCCATGAGGCGGGACACAGCTTCTAATTTTGTCACTATTTCAGAGTGTTAGTCAATTATTTTTCTATGCAACTCTTTTTGCCTTTTCTTTGCTGCTCTCTTTTCCGAGCAGTCTCCTTCATTCTTTGCTGCTATTAAGCATCTTTCTCCTCCTCTCCCTCCTGCCTCCTGCCTCCTGCCTCCCGCCTCCCTCTCTTTCACCCCTGCCCCAGGGGTCTCTCTGTGCAGTTAAGTGGCGGAGGCATAGAGAGTTAGTGAGGCAGTAAAAAGGATGATCTAGAGGCCATTCTGTGGCACTCACCCTCTCATTTACCCTGTTAGCTCTCAACAGCCCGGGAGCTTCGACAAACATTAGCCCCTGAAAGGCGTGCAATTCTAATGCATATGTGTGTGTATGTGTGCGTGTGTGTAACGTATGTGTTCACTCTGAGTGTCTGCGTTCTCGTCCCAGCCTTCCACCAACAACAGTAAGAACAGTATAGTGAGCGCCATCAATGCCCTGAAAGACACCAACATGGCAACCAACGCCCAGATGGTACAGTAGGCCGCCACAGTGACGTTTTAAACTCCCTAACACCCCCCCCCCCCCCCTCCCCCTCCTCCCCCTCCCTGTAGTTGCATAGTAGCCCATTTTGCATCATCCTCCATAGTCATAGTCGCTGCTTGTCATCCTTCATCTACCATTCAGGAGGTGTAACAATCACTGTCCCGTCCGCATCCATCCTCTGGACATTTCTCACCCTTAGGGTGCACATGTGTTCCTGAAAATCGCTCTCCAAAATCATGCAAGTCAGAATTGAATATGAATAAAAAAACAAAAAAACTTCACTTTTGATTTAGGCTGCACATGTGCACTTTCTGAGGTTGACAGGAGCATGAACTTGTCTTCAGGATTATAAAGCGTCAGTACAGAGAACCCTAGAGTCTGGTTCATCTTGTTTCGGCTGCTGGAAGTAGTGATGTCATGTTTTGGCCTTTATGTCATTTGATTCCTCCAATGATTAACCATCTCCTCTATCCATGTATCCTAACATTTATCTTTTTAGCTCTGTGAACCATCATTCTTACTCTAACCGCTTTAACACTCCCATTACATCCCCATTGACATCCTAACCAAATGCCAAACTTAAATCCTTGTGCTCTATCCAGTGCTGGCATGTTTACTAGCATGTGTTATATATTACATTGTGTACTGGTAAGGTTACATAATGCATTGTCTGATCTGGCAACACAGTGCTTCTCAACTGGTGGTGCAGGACCCAAAGGTCTCAGGGACATTTCAAATCATTATTAAGCAGAACAGATGTTGTATATAGTCTCAAATGTAATCACAATCACTCAGTGCCGAAAAATATCCTGTTCCTTATTTGATCTTTTAAATCAGACAGAACTTGATTACGTCTCTTTAACTCGAGGACTCTTATAGAAAATGTTTAGAAACTACTACTACTACAGAAACTGGGACCCTGAATGTGGGATTTTTTTTATCAAATAATATAAACTGATCCATCAAAACTACTCCAATGTGAAAAGAAAATCTCAAGCTAATTTTTTTTTTAGTTTTCCATTATTTTTTCCTCCATAGCTTCAATATTTTAGCTCAAAGCATTTTGTAAAACAATGATCTTGTCACAATATGAGACACAAGTCTTATTAAGATGTTATAATACTAAAATCTCACGGGTTCCAGCTTCTAGATTAGATTAGATTAGATTAGATAGATAGATGGATACTTTATTGATCCCAAGTTACTCAGATTATGATTACAATTACACTAAGAACAATGAAGTCAGGGAACGCCTTCTGTGAAAGAACATTTAGACGTCAGACTTCATCTCCTGACCCTGACGAGGAGAGCTTGTGACAGTATGAAGGACAAACTACCTACCCAGGAGGAGGTGTTGTATCGGGTTAAGGATTTCATGGCTGACGTAGAGTATGGTCCCCAGTTTGTAGCCAGTTGAGAGTCACTGGATCAGGACTACAATGTGTCGGACTAACTGTTCTGTTCTGCTTCACAGGAGTCTCAGAGCACAGTGGTGCACAACCCTCCTGATGGAGTCAAGGTGAGCTTTGTCTTTCTGAGAGCGTCTTCCAGGTGCTTCACTCTCCGGCCTGATGGAGAGGGAGAAGCCGCCGGAGTTAATTTTAGTATCTTTCTGTCCGTCTCTCTGCTCTGTAGGGATCAACGGAGAGCAACGCCACCAACGACGAGGAGGAAATGAAAGGTAGGACAGGTGAACAAGTGTTATTCCCTGTTTCTTATCCACTCTCTCTCTCTCTGTCTCCCATCTAGTGAAGAGTGTGTATTTGTGGTGTAGAGACGTGCAGGTGTGCTGAGATACATCACGTGTCTCTCACATTTTTGTCTGTGCGTCTGTGGTGTGTGTACGTGCGAACTTATTGTGTGTCCGGCTGCGTTTTTGTGTGTGTGTTTCTAGCGGACAATTCGGCGCAGAGCAGCGCCGCCGAGGAGATGCCCCCACTTCTGCCCTCACCTCAAAGCTCACCTGCCAGTAAGTTCATCCATGGCAACCAGAAGCTGTGCGGTCGCCACTGGCAAGGACCTAACACCCCCCCTACCCAACCACCCAACCACCCACTCTCCCACCCTGGCTTTTTGTAGTCACTGGCAATGACGTCTCACATCTTTGAGCTCCCTCACTCTGATCCACCAAGCTGTTTTTTGAGGGTTCCCACTGGTGAAGCAAATGTGGAAAAATTATAGATTTTTATTTGATAAATGTATTAACTCCATTCAAGGAAATCCAGAGAAAACTCAGGGAACATCTAATGGTGTGAAGAGGACACATATTGGTATTCTTTCATACATTTCAAAGATGATTCTGCTCTAATACAACTTGCGTCATATGTTTAAAGTTGGAGAACTCGACAACCACTGAAAACAAGTCTGACAGCGTCAAGCAGTGAAGAGTGATCAGACAAGTTTATAACAAACCCTTCAGGCGCGGTGTTATTTGTCCATAGGTAACAAAGATAGCTTTATTTGACTGCCGATTACCTGGATGCGGCTGTTGTCTAAACTACGAGCTCGTTCTCGCTTAACTGGTTACTGAATGCAAACCCCCATATGAATCAGTATTCTTAATCTTTTGGGGGGGTATGAACATAGTAGACAGAACATACCGGTCATTGAGAAACCTTTGGGAGCTGTTAATGTAATTTACATGATTCAGAGATTAAAAACTAAATATGATTGATCAATGGTTGCCTTGAAAAAAAGAAGGTTTGACAATTAACCAAAATAATCCAGATGAGATTTAACCGGATCACATTAGCCTGACAATCTCCTATTAACCCGGATTATTGACCTAACAGGGCCAAGGTAAGCCAAACGTGCAAGAAGAGGGAAAAAAGATAAACAAACCCACATGTTATCACAGACGGTCCAGGTTGGAAAGTATATAGAGTAGTTAAAGTAGTTTACACATATTGGCTACAGTTTGGGTGCTCTCACTGTCAGTTTTTACATTAAGATAAAGTTGTATTTATAATCTGGCATTAATATTAAAAACACACCGCTGTGACTCTTTCTACACTGACTCATAAACTCTATTGTAACGACTTGTGATCAAACAAGCTCCGTTCTTTTTCATTTGAAATCTGGAAATGCACTTAGAAACATGAGTCAGCAATCAGCCTCTTGGATGGATCCGATGGAGGAAACAGATACATTAAAAATGGCATGTTTTCATTCTATTGTCAAGCTAATTTGAAGCAAAATATCTTGAAATATATATAAATCTTTCAAGTAAATGTGGGGGCCCCATTGGCAAAGTGGTTAGTGCGCTCGCCCCCCCATGTACGGAGGCTGTCGTCTTCCAAGGCGGTGGCCCAGGTTTAAATCCGACATGTGGCTCCTTTTCTATACAGAACTACATTTATGAAGAAACATAACGGTGAAGATGTAATCGGACAGATTCTGTGAAACCAAATCAATCAGTTATCAGAGTTTGAATCCTAAATGGATCTCTATTTTTCATGAAAAGGACGAATAAGATCCAAGTTGTATTTGAGTGGAATGTTCCTTTTAACCAGGAGACATTACTGACATGGATTTGTTTTTCACACTGATTGCAGGAGATCGTCTCCTGCTATGTTTGTCTATGAATACAGTTTAATGTGTGCTCACTCCTTCAGAGACAGACCCAGCATTCACTTCCAGGCGCATTGTTAATTTAAAAAAAAAAAAAAAAAGAAAGTTTTTCTTTATTTATTTATTTTTTATATCAGGGCCACTGTGGGAACCCTGAAATGTGTGTGCGAGTGTGAGTGCTTGCGTGTGTGTGTGTGTGTGTTCCTTGGTGATCACTGCATCTTTCCCCTCGTCCTCCTAACGTGACAGCTCCAGCTGGAGGAAGCCTTGCTTACCCTGCAGATGGATGTCCAAAACCGGCTTCCTCGTCTGACAGGCCCCTGCTGCCTGTCTGACTTTTACTGGAACCTTGCACTCCACTCCGCAGAGCATTAGGTTCCTCTTTGTCCTCACATTTTCTCCCCCATTCTCCTCTTCTCTAATGCTTTCTTCTTTGTTATGTTCTTTAATCTCCTCTCCATTTCTCTCCTAACACACCTTCCTTCACTACATCCTTCTCTCACCTCATTCCTCCCTCAGATCCTCTCCCCCCCCCCCTTCTTTACTCTAATCTCTCCTCTCGTCTCTTAACCTCTTGTCCTGGCCTCCTGCCCTCGTCAGACACACCTGCACTACAGGACAGTCTGATCTCTTTTCCTCCCTCCCTCCCTCCCTCCCTCCTCCTCTTTCCTCCTCCTCTCCCTGTTCTTTCCTGATCATGCTAAGTTTCCCCCACAGGCATAACATGAGCTCATAACAAACAGTGGCTTCAATCCCTCTCTTTGCTAGTCGCTGCAGCTCATCAGATGAAGCTTTTGTTAATGCATACGAGCATTAAGAGGAGAGTAGATATGAGCAGAGCAGGCAGTTAAACGACATCCCATCACACAGCATCAGAGCTTTTACAGATCTGGCTTCCAGCTACCATCTTGTCCTTGTGTTTACCCATCAGTATGCCTGTCATAACCCCACACTAACTTTTAACTGTTTGTTTCCCATTCATTTTTCTGAACACTAACACATGTCAGCTCCGACCCCCTTTTTGTTTTAACTGCACGAGCTTTGTGTGCATGTTGTTTGTGCAGATGATCACGTGTTTGTTTCTGTCATCCATCCATGTGTCTGTCTTTGTTGACCATCCGTTGTGTGTTTCAGTTCCACCGCATGACCTAAAGCGCATGGCATGGAACAGCACAGGCAACAGCTCCTGCCCCGACTCTGAGCACTCACAGTCCTCCATGCCTGCCGCTCCGCTAGGGAGCAACACTGTCGCTGCTATAAACAACACTAAGCAGAGTAAGAACACAGTCATGACTAACAAACCTCGCCTTCTTTCCCGTCTCACTCACTGTAGCTGTTTTAACTTCTTTAACAGTTAGCTCAGGATTACAGGAGGTCATGTAGGTGTAGTTGCCTAATTTTTTAAGTCTAGTAGAAATTCATGCAAGAAACTCCTCGTGTCAAGCTAGATACAATTTCAGAGGCTTGTGTTACAAGAAATGTTCTATCTAGAGATTTTAGATGAGATGTGAAAGGTCTTAAAGTGTGTTTTTCCAGTTTGGTACAATAGGAGCTAATTCTGGCTAACTGTAGGGATCCTATGTAACTTCCTCATATCTTCGCTGCGTACAAAATCCCAAATACTCAAGCCAGCGTTGTTTCAAAGCTGAATGTTTGTATGTAACCCTAGAAACAAATGCTGCGTTCTGCTTCCTGCTGAGCTAAAATCAATATTCTTATTATACAAATAAAATAAAGAAAAGGCAACAACTGGTTCCAAACTTTAAGACAGGTGATCCAAAGGTGTTTGAACACTCTTTATTTAAACATCCGGTTTGTGTCTTACTTCAAATTCCTCTACAAATGTTTCAAAGTTAGCAGCTGTTGATGTTTTGTTGTTTGACCGAGGACCACCTCGTGTTTATCACAAAGTTGGAGGAGTTGATCTAAGATTTTGGGACGTTATGATTCTTTCTGAGCTTATGTAAGGACGGGAACATTGACTTAGGAAGGCCTTAGGTCCTAACTGCAGTTACCACATCAACAAATAGGGAGGACTGGATCTGCGAGTTCAAACGAAAGTTAACCCTTTTTTTTTTTTTTTAGTATGAGGTTTTTTTTTTCTTCTTAAGATTATTGAGAGCCATGAAAAGATCAAACCAGCTATGTTTTAGTTTGACTTAATGCCGCTTCATACTGTTCACCCTCCTGCTCTTTGTTTTAACTAAAGACCAGGAGGGTGAACATCGAGGCCTGTTTCAGAAGATGTTTCTATAAAGTCATTCACAGATATGTTAGTCTGATTGACAGGATAAGTGTTGTGATATCAGACGCCTCTTTCAGTCAGACATCAGTCCTTCCACTAGCTACCTGTTCCATTTGATTTATTTTTAACCCTTTTATCCAGGTCAAAACAACCTCTGAGCCCAGCAGTATAAAACCTGAAAATGACCAGTTCTGGTGAAGTTTTAAATCCAGTCGTGTTCTGACTTTACTCTTTGTTTTCAAATGTGCAAATGATTTCCCAAAAACAAGCTTCAGTCTAGTTCTGTCTGACAAAGAAGCCATCGCTGCATCCTCACTAGCACTGCCTCAACACAAAACAAACACAGTGTCCCACCTCAAACAGCAGGGAACTGTAGTATTTGCAAACATTACTGGAAGAGGAACAAATAATAGAACATTTGTTTGGGGTAAATAGCTGTGGGTTAAAAGTCAAGGCGAGCTTATTTATAAAGTCCTGTTCATGTATGAAGCAACTCAATGTAATTTAGAAAGATAAAAACCAAACATTTCTAACATGTAGATCATTAAAATACACTTGCAAACTTATATTAAGATACAGTATAAGATAAAGAAAATTGAATGTACACGTGATGCTCTACTAAATTCCAATCTTTATATCTAAGGCAACAAGAAGCTTGATTGGTTCAAAGGGATCTACAGTGCCAGGATCAGTAGCATAGAATCGTGTCATTCCTCGTTCATGAAAGTTAGGGTCTCATCTCGAGGTCTTAACACACCGGGTCGCAGTTTGGTCACTGAGCTGACTCGTCAAACTGCGGCGGTGTTTGCTCAGTTCGCTAGAGCCGGATTTCAAACTGAACTTGTGGTGTTTACGGGCCGACTTTGTTTGTGTGTGGCTCAGGAGCGCTTCAGTCAGTTTGTGTGGTGCACAGAAGGTGAGAAGCGGAGGGACAGACAGTGATGAGGTCGAGCTGCAGTGAGGAAGCTGCTTTGATCTGACAGAGAGGTTAAACAGGGAGTGTTGAGCTGCAGCCACAGAGGAGAGAGAGAGAGAGAGAGAGAGAGAGCGAGCGAGCGAGCGAGCCTGAAGGAGGCAGGAGCTGAAGCGACGAGAGAAAATGTCATCAAGTGAAAACCACAACATGCTTAATTGTTGACTCACCTTTTATCTGTTTTTTAAACTGTCTGTTTCTCTTGTCTCCCGCTCTCTGTGCAGCTCGTAAACAGGAGATCATCAAGATAACGGAGCAGCTGATTGAAGCCATCAACAATGGAGACTTCGATGCCTACACGTGAGTACGACTGCATGAGTGTGATGAGAAGAAGTGGGTGACTCACAGAAGTAAAATCTATACTGCACTCTTTAGAGATGTCTTTATGTTTCCCCCCCAAGACTCTTTTTCTCTGCTTTAATGTCTCTCTGCTTCACCCACTCTTCTTTTCTCACATGCCTCCTCCTCTTCTTCTTCTTCTTCGCCTCTCTCTCTCTCTCTCTCTCTCTCTCTCTCAGGAGGATTTGCGATCCTGGACTCACCTCTTTCGAACCTGAGGCCCTGGGGAACCTGGTGGAGGGCATGGACTTCCACAAGTTCTACTTTGAAAACTGTGAGTCTCCTAATGTACACACACCCACTCATTCACGCACACTGACCAGATGAATCCGGCTGTTTTAATCCACCTGGGTGAAGCTTGTTCTCAGACAGGATAAGAATCAGCAGAATGTGTGTGGTCCGGTGTTGTTGTTGTTCTCTTAAGTCTGATAACTGTCCTCCTGTGTTAAAGTGGTAAACTTCAGTCACATTAGACTAATTCATCTGACAAATACTTAACGAGTCATCCAGTCTATAAAATAAAATTAAAATTAAAAAATGACCAACACATGTTTACAGAGCCAAGGCCTCTCCATCAAGTATACAGTATGTGTGTCTGAAGATTAGTTCTGAACTCCAATATGTTTATTATCACGTTTAGTCTGTAATCTGAACTTTAATGATCCTGTTGAACCATTTCTGTCAGATATTTTCCGTAAAATCTAATGTGGAAGAAAAGTCATCATTTAGATTTTTACAAATTGATTTTCTGCTAGTTAAAGTTTAATGGTTCAATGTGAAAGCTTAACTAAACTGCTTCCTGGAGCCTTTCTGTGTGGAGTTTGCATCTTCTCCCCGTGCACGTGTGGGTTCTCTGCGGGTACTCCGGCTTCCTCAGACAGTCCAAAGACATGCCTCTTAGGTGAACTGGTGACTCTAAATTGCATGTACTGTATGTGTGATTGTGAGTGTGTCTGGGTGTCTGTCTCTATATGACAGCCCTGGGATTGACGGGGCGTAACCCCGCCTCTCATCAAATGACGGCTGGGATCAGCTACAGCCCGCTGAGACGAATGGGGGGGGAAAGCGGTATAGATAATGGATGGATGGAGTTTTGTTGGGACATGCAGGAAAGAGGGTGGTGTGGAATACGTTGTTAAAAATCTTCGTTTAATCAACATGTTGGTATAATCCTTCATTTTTAAATACAATTGTTTTCTTAATAAAAACTAGATTTTGCTCTTCAAACAGTCTTCTTCTTCAGGTTAGTCTTGAAAAATCAGAGCCGGTACTCCTCTCAAAACCCCATTAAAAAAAAAAATCCAAAGACTTACGCGCAGCACGTTGATTGCACATTTCAGCGATTTATCAGTTATGAATTCAAGGCAACTGGATATTAAACTTTCTCTGTTTATTTCATCTAGTGCTGAGCAAGAACAGCAAGCCCGTGCACACCACTCTGCTCAACCCTCACGTGCACCTGATCGGCGAGGACGCTGCGTGCATCGCCTACATCCGGCTCACACAGTTTGTGGACACCACGGGCCGCCCTCGCTCCAGCCAATCGGAGGAGACCAGGGTGTGGCATCGTCGCGATGGCAAGTGGCTCAATGTTCACTTCCACTGCTCAGGAGCGCCTGCTGCACCACTTCAGTGATCAGGTACTCGCACGGTTTTCATTTTTCTTTTTCTTTTTTTCAAATGAGAAAGCAGAAAATTGAACCCACTGCTCTAAAAGTCTTCCTGCTGCACAGTTACAGAACTTCATGCTGTTGCTCAATAAGCATCAAAATCTTCTGCGCAATATTGAAGCTGCCATTTTTGCAAATACAATTACTGACATTTTGACCCGTTTAAATCCTGTTAGTGAAATCATTTGAACCTTTAAGAGAATCAAAAAACATTTCTAATTTAGATTTTGTGAATGATCATAGAAAGCGTCTATTCAGGAAGAACGTAGTGTTTTTACAACGTGGACCACTTTGGCCTTGTTATCCTGTGATTGGACCGTCGTTCTGTCAGTCATCATAACGTGACAGTATAAAAGCACGCGCTTACCGTAATCACAACATTCTGTGGGCTAGAGCCTTAAGACGATCAGGCAGGTGATAATCCCTTTATCCAACGCCCCTTTTTAACTTAATTAACCTGCTCTTCTTACCTTCGATTGAATTTGGTTTAAACTATAACAGATGTTCATTTCACACTTCTTAAGTTTGGCCTCTAAATAAGTTTGGTTAATTGTTTAAAAGCTGTCTGAGGGCATCCTGGCGTCCTTGGAGTTTTAACAATCTGCCATGTCATTGCAAAGCGCCCAAATAAAGTCCAGCTGGGGACCTCTGCCACCCCCCCATTGTCATCTTTTTTTTTCCTAATTATAAAAGCTGGAAATGCCCCAGAAATGTTTTTGTAACCCTGTCCGATGTTCTGACTGGTGTTTTCTTGACCTGCCTGACTTTTCTTTGGATTTACTTCCAAATTAGTTATGAAAAAACAGATAGAAAAGGAAATGCTTGGAAAGTAAGATG
This sequence comes from Labrus bergylta, assembly GCF_963930695.1. Taxonomy (NCBI): domain Eukaryota; kingdom Metazoa; phylum Chordata; class Actinopteri; order Labriformes; family Labridae; genus Labrus; species Labrus bergylta. Next base: position 6,460,601 of record NC_089215.1, on the reverse strand, counting down.
ATATATGCAGAAAGTATGCTTTAAACCGTACCTCTAATGTGTTCCTCTCCCCCCCACCAGTGGTCCTGAGCCTCCAGTCTACTGGAGTGTGTGTTTTGGGGGGCAGTTTTTTTCAGCAAGCGTGTTTCAGAGGCCAGTCCTCTGCGTGGATGGGCTAGTGCCAGGAGCCCGGCCGGGCAAGATCGCATCCCTCTCCACGTTACCAACCAATCCTGTCCCCCCTTTGACCTGCTGGGGGCCGGCTGAACACAAGACACCGCCCCCATGGGATGATGCATGCATCTGGCGCCTGATTGGAGGGCGCGTCTTTGCCCTCTATCCCTCCCCTGGCAGCCATCTTTTTTCTGCCCGCGCGACATGAGACGTCCTGCGTGAGGAGAGGATTTACAGTTGAACTTGTGACAGTTTATGAGTATGAGTTATGAATATGCTGTGTAAATTATGACTAGATGTACCAGAAACCACCAAAACCCAACCAAGCATTTATCTTCACTATCTAATAAGGGAGGAGCAGAAGGGAGTGTGAGGTGAGCAGCTGAGATTTTGGACACATTTTTTTGGCATTCTAGGGATTACCGGGTAGAAAGTGTTGTGCTCATTACCCGGACGTTGATGTTAAGAAGTAGGGAGATTTTTCCCCAACTCTAGCAAGGGGGGGGAAAAAAAATCAGGTCTGCTCAGTCAGAGAACTTGATGACGAGAGAAACTTGATATCAAAAACATGAAGCACCAAAGTGTAGAACTTTAGGCTTTTTATGTGTTTATGTGTTTTCGTTTGTTTGCTTGTTTTCCCGACCGAACGGGAAAAAAAATCGTGTTGTGGGATTGTTTTTTGGGGGGGGGGAGGGGCGTCTGATTTGAGGTTACGTGTTTTGTTGTGTTTTTAGCGTCCTGTTCCCTTTTACGTTCCTGTGAATACATAACCGGAGCCTTCTTTTTATTTTATTTTATTTTTGTTTTTGTCTGACTGATCCTATATTTGAGGCTCCCTTTGTTTTAAAACAGTGAGTTTTTTTTTTAAACTAAAAAAGAGGGATTTTATTGTGCAAGTTTAAGCTAACCTGCGCGTGTTGGCACGTTCTGTTGTTTCTGTATGCAGTGGGGGGAGAGAGCGAGCCGGGGAAAGGCGTCTGCGTTTTGCATGTTTGCCCGCCGCCTCTCCCTCATTCACCCCCCCCCCCCAACCTTTATTTCTCTCTCTTAAACCATTCCCTCTTTTAACCCTCCCCCCTTTTTCTCTGCTTTCTGCAAGGGCCTGGTTTGTTTATAATCACTGTGTAAATACAGTGTATGTATAGATATATGTAGAAAAGTGTAATATATGTACATGTATCTAAGAGACACTCATCCTGTGCGTTTCGGCATGGGAACCTCCCCATGACCTCTGTGAACCCCACCTAGTTTAGGAGCATCATCTTCCTCACAATTTAAAAAAAAAAAAAAAAAAACTGCTTTAATTCTCCTCCTTAAAAGTACTTCTTTAAAAATATCGGTAGCTCCAAATCTTTCCCTCGACTAACGCGAGCACACACTCTCCCACGGGCTGCCGGCTCTTGTCCCATGGCCGTAAGACTGTTTTTTTCCTGAGACGGGGAATCAAAGAAATAACAGGTTGAAAAACGTTTCACCCCTTCGCCCAACAAGACTCTGAAACCCCTTCAATCATAGTGTCCTTATATCCTGATCCCACAATGCTGTGAGCCGTCTCTTCATATCATATGCACCTACACACACACACACACACACACACAAACACACACATGCACGCCTGGTGGTGTGTTTAGGCTTTGTAACATATCTGCACCACTGCTGTGTGACCACGGTGCCACCCTTGCTGTGCTGCTTAATTGTCTTCATCCATCCGCAACAGTCGTATCTTAACCCCCCTTCCTCCTCCCCCCCTCCCCCCTAATCCTGATATCCCCCCCCCCCTCCTCCGTGTACCAACGTGTCCCTGCTCTTGAGATGTTTATTTGTACCTCTCTCTCTGTTGTTTCTCTGTTCCCGTGTTACTGGTTTGAGTTTTTCCGTTGTCGTCGCTGTTGCTGTTAACTTGTCGTTTGGTATATTTGCCGATCTGCCAAGCTAGAGTTCTGCACTCTCCCTCGCACATAGAGAATATAAAAAAAATGAAATAATAACAAAAGGGAAAAGAGGGAGGAAGCAAAGACAACACAAATTTACAGATTGAGCAATGACAGATTGATCAAGACTAAATTATTTCTCATGTAATCTACCCTTGGTGGTTTTAAATCGTGCCTGCTCAGTTGAGAGGAGTGTTAAAGCCAGAGAGAGAGAGAGAGTTGGTGTGGGCGTGCAGGTTATTGTGACCTCCACTGTTGAACCAGAGCGGGAGACCTAGTTATATGCATGTTTCAGTTACGCATTTCTACCATGTACCTACCTGAATAAGGATGGAGCTAGTGTTAATATATGATATTTGCATCTTTTGAAATAAGATATTCTCCATCCAGAATGTTGAATAGGTGACATGAAAAATATTTAAAAAAAATTGCAAAATTTTTAAAAAAAGGATTCAGGAGCCGTAGCTTGGTATGAGGCCCTCGATGTTAGCGTTTTCCCTGCGTTGTAATGATATACTATTGGGCTGCGCTTTCTCCCCCAGCCTTCACATGGATGCTGGAGTTTTTTTGCATGATCATGATGTACAATGAAATACAACCATGAATTGACGACTATCAAGTGTTTGTCTGAGTGTTAGTTGGTCTTCATCATAGCTTTGTTATTCTTCAAACTTGGATCTTGAAAGTATTTAATAAAAATACTATTTCAGCACTGGTTTGTCTCTGTCGGCTGCATTATTTTTCTCCACCTTCTCTTCACGTCAGATTTAAATTCTATTAGAGACTAACATTTGAATTTGTGAAACTGATTTTAAAGGAATTAAAATTTGGAATCATCATATTTAAATTGATTCTTTTAACAATATGGATGTTAATACAAACTCCAGAAGTGAACCGGGAAGTCACTATTACTAAATGAACTTAAGGTCAATCAAAATATGTCTCTGTGACTGAGTTTTCAAAGTGCTTTGTGGGTGCAGTGCTGCTTTATTCAAGCAAAATAAAGGCCATAATAGGTCATAATTATTGACTCAAATTCTTGTTTCCTCTGCCAGGTGTAAAGAGGGAACTTTGTTGTATTGTATATAAGTAAAATGCCTCTATTGATGTATGCATGAAAGGGCCATATAGGCCTGGTGATACTGGCTGATCCATATACTGGGTTATCATACTTTAAAGTTTTTCTACTTCACATAAAAAAAAAAGTGTTTTTAAGGCATCCTTTCCCTCAAAACGTTCTCCTTTTATCCCCGGCCCAATCAACCTGCCAGAGCAGTTCAGTGCTTCTCTCTGTCTGACTCCCTGCTCTGTGCACTGATTGTCTCTCAGACTGACGCTGCATACCTACTGTCCAGAAGAAAAAAAAAAAAAAACGTTTCCCTAAATTACAACATAACAGACCTTTTTTTGGCCTGATCAGTGCACATTTTTGACCTTCTCAGACTGGCTTTAGAGAGCGTTCCTCACGCTGCCTTAAAATCACCAAATTTGGAGACGTGCTACACACGTTGGTGATTACGTAACACTGCAACATTGATTAGTCATGTTGAGTATCTGCTCATGTTGTCCAGTTTTAAGGAAAGGGAGAAATGGAATTGTCTCAGGTGACATTTAGCATTATGACACCTGAGACAGGTTTTGATTAAAGTGGAATAAAAACCAGCTCTGGATCCGTCTAAAGTGAAACTGGACCATGTGTCTGTGCTTGGCTGGATGCTCTGAACACCAGCTGGCATAATATTTGCCCTCCATACTCGTCTGTCATCACATAAAGTCAGATTAAGCCCCGCATAACGCTGCATAGCCAACAGGCCATTAACACACACACACACACACACACACACACACACACACACACACACACACACACACACACACACACACACACACACACACACACACACACACACACACTGGATGAAACAATCACTGTCGTCCGTTCGACAGCTTGTGAATCGGCCTGTTTCTGTCTCTCTCTCTGTGAAGTTTTGAGTAATGCTTCAGCCTTATTTAAAACACTTTTTGGTGTTATTTATGTTGGTCCCAGTTATTTTAAGGATTGGGTCTGTGTCTGTGTGTGTGTGTGTGTGTGTATGTGTGTGTCCCTGGGATGTAGGACAGCTCCCCCCGGTTCCTCTGCTTTCTGTGTGATTAATGAGGAGAGCTCAGCGGTTGGTTCACGCAGACACTCGCTCTTACTTTCTCAAAGACACAGAGAGGGAAAAAAAACTCTGGAGGGAATGTGTCTTGTTAGCTCTCTCTGACCTCCCCGGCTCCTCGTGTCAATAAAATTAGGAGAAGAGCCGACCCAGGACAAGCCTCCTGAATCTAAATTACTCTTGACCTTGTTGAGGTCATAAAGCACAAATTCCCTTGTTTTTTTTTTTCTACCTCAGAGCATTCTCCAAGCCTTTACGATGGTGTACAGCGCCATGTAACTGCTGTGTTTTAGTTGTTTGATTTGGTTTTTAGAAGCTAGAGACTGAAGAATTCATCCTTTGGTTTTGTAGCATTTGTCTGAAGTTCTAGTTGGCTTGATCTTTACCCCAACAGTGCAGTTTGGGTAAATAAGTTAAATAAGTTTTATTTAAAGCAGAATGAGCAGATTTGACACCTGGCCTTTGGATAAAAAAAAAAAGAGGCCTTTCCTTTGTCGTAATCCGCAATCACCCAACCTTCCTCAAGGCGAGAGGACCACATCTTCTTGCTCTATTATCCCGTATCCTTGGTGAGTTAGTAGTGGAAAGCATTCTCACTCATTAGCAGATACAGATAGTGATATTTCATCCATTCTTCTCATACTGGTGAATCTGAAGGCTGCTGTCTTCAATGTCTTTCTTCGATATCTATCTCACTGACGTCCACCGGGTGTTTGCCCTCGTGCACCTCCTGCAGCCTCTCCTGGATCGTCCGCTGCACTCAGAGCTCCGTTTCTCGAGAGGTGTCTTTGTTGATGTGTTTGTGTTGTCTCATTTTCTTCTCTGACGCTCAGCCGGCAGACGAACTCTTCATCCGTCCTTTGACACTCGTGCACGTTCTGATGTCCAGTCCACCAGGTACAAGTCTGGTCTTCACAGAAGGATGTTAGACGTCTTCATCAAGAAGTGAACAACAACTTCCCTTCCCTGAAAGCAGATGTGTGTCTTTTTTTCATCTCTGGGGACAAAATCAGGGCTTTTTTTTTTTTTAATCTATCATCAATCAGCTTCAATTCATCTTTATTTTTATTTTGATGTAATCAAACAAAAACCTGGTCTAGACTGCACTCTCTGTTCTGTTGAGTACATGGATCCAAATAAATCCACAGATGAGCAAGCTGTAGGTTAAGCAACACGAGTCTTCCTCTCAACGGGCAGAAACCTGCAGCAGAACCAGACTCACTGGTAGGCAGCCGTCTGCCAAACGAGCGATCGGAAGTGGGATGAAGTGAGACAAAGAGACTTTCTCTTATTATTTGTTCCGGCTGGAAAGGCTGGATTAATCCAGACTCACTCTGTTTGGACTACTACCTTTGAATAAACAGTGTTCAGTGTACAGTCGTTACTCGTTCGGTCTACTCACCTGAGGCTTTAAATAGCTCTTACAAACGATCTGACAATATAAACTGTAACATGACTTAGCATTACTCCCTGCTCAAATGTCAGAATGTTTCTTTAATCAGCTTTGTTTTATTCCTTTAATGACAGCCCTGACACAACTTGGAAGACATGCTGTTGATCCAGTTTAGACAGATGTGGGTTAACCCTTAAAATGATCCCGCTCACACGTGATCCTTGTACTCATCATCAAACTGGTTGTCCTATTCTTTGTTACCCTTTAGATTTTTATTGAGTAAGTAAATGTCAAAACAAATGGCTGTGATTAACTGCCTATAACACTGCACCTAAGTACAATTTGAAGGTACTGAGAACTCCAAGTGATTGGTTAATTTTAAGGTTTCAGATTTGAGATACAGTCAAAATGAAAACCAAATTAAGACTTTACCTACTCTCCAGTATAGTGAGTCGTACTGGGATGTACCTTGACCTGACTCAAGAGTTCAGTTCTGCTATTCAAATCAAAAGATTACCGTAAAACGTCACATAAAAGCTCCTCCCAATGTAAGGCCTGGTGTTGCTGGGGGGGGGTCTCCCTCTGGCCCCTACAGTGCAGCAGGTTAGCAGATCTACAAAGTAAGATCAATTAAGTGATTTGTAAGTTTTTAATTCAAATCCTAATTTTGTACACTCTTAAATGTTCTATATGATCAATTTACAATTTGGTAGTCTTTCCTGTCTTTGCTGTGATTGAGTTTTGTTTGAATATAATGAAAGATCTGTCTCGTAATGACACCTGTCCCAAATAAAGGCGGGCATATTTCAAAGACTGAAGCAAATAAAAGCATGGGCGCCTAATTAAAGTTTTACGGTTCTCTACTATGATACTACTATATTTGATTCTACTCTAACAGATACTCTGACATGACACAATTTTGCTGTCTGCCAAACTTGTAGTATGAAGTCCTGAGATTCTAAATTACATTTCAATCATATGCTCCGTTGTCCAGTTTCTAAATAATCTGCCATATCCTATAAAGACTCATCTTTCCCCCTTTTTAATCACTTCCCTCCAGTATGTATTCTTCAGTGGAAACAAACAAACCCTCTGTAGCAGGGTTTCCTCTGACCGTCCTTCTTTCAGAGGGAAACAAAAGAAAAGATTAACAAAGCTCATGGGTGATGACAGCAGCCGCTAAGCAGATTTACTGTCATTTAGAGGCAATTAACATTTTGTTTCATTTCTTTTCTGACTTGTAAAATCCGTGTTTCAGCGTTTTAATGACCTCTTTGGGAAATGCCTATTTGATCGCGTACATGCCAAGAGGATTCTTGTTGTGCTGATTCTCTCAAATGAATAGTCTCCTCCAAAAATACAACAACAAAAAAAAAAATGTATCCTGAATCCAAATGTCAGGAACATCAGATAAAAATAGTGTATTTAAATTAGAAAATAAAGTTGGCTTACAACCCCTTTTGGTTGCTTTTGATAAAGGAGAACAAAGACTTATTATTAAATAAGAAAGAAAAAAAGAGGCGACACCAACACTGAGAATTTGTTCTCACCAGGTTAATGTTTTAATAGTCCACCATGATTCAGCACATTATACTGAGGAACAGCAGGAGGGGTTCACAGGTAAAGTAGGCCTAAAACACTCTACACTGCTCATCATCCAACCAAAGACACACATGGATCATATTTACATCAACCTACCGGATCTGTATGTTCAAACATCAAAATGTCAGGAATACAGGAGCAGTGAGAGGATTGAGATTATGTACAGGATAATAACGGCGAGCTGCAGATGTGTTACAGGATGCTTCACGACACGATGGCTCACACAACATCAAAAGCACAAGTCCCAACACTTAACTAGCAACAGTATAAAAAAGAACCATCAGGGCTGAGGGCGAGCGGCGGCCCTGTGAAAATAGAGCTACGTCGCCCTCTTGTGGCCGGATCACACATCTGCTCAGAATACAACAGAACAGACAACATTAAAGAGAGTTCGGCTATCTAATTCAGTCAAGAATGAATGCAGTACACATACGAGCTAAAGTCAGGAGTACTATCTATCTATCAGCTTATCTATCCGTCTATCTATCTATCTATCTATCTAGCGCCACCTGCTGGAATCAGTACAAAAAAATACTTTATGACCCAACACTCAGCTTCCAATGGCTTTTGAAAAGGATTCTGTACAATTTAAAGGACCATACTGCTGGTTTTTTTTGCAAGTTTTAGCTCCTAAATTACAAACAACAAATCATGTCGCTCTTACGTCGCTGCTGATGAAATCCTGTTGACGTGTTTCAGGGTTTTTTTGTTTTTCCGGGCAGATTCTTGTTTTCTTTTTGGAGGAAAAAAATCAATTAGCAGACTCTTAATCTCTTAACTCTTTGCTTCAGGGAACAGCATGTCTGCAAAGCTTTTCTCTCTCCATTATGGCTGTAGAATAATGCACTTTTATTGAGCTGAAGAGAACACATTAGTCTCCTTTTCAACAGTGTTTGACAGAAAATAATGCAAGTTAGACAATAATTATGATGCCTTCTACACGTGTCCAGAGTCTGTCGTTTAATTTTGATTTTAGCGAAGGAAATTGATTGAAATTATAGCATCTTCCAGGAAAACAGAAATGACTTTTTCAGGCTATCCCAGGACTCGAGATGCTTGAAGATCTTGAGATCTCCTGCAGAGACAGAGAGGTAAGGTAGCTGGATCCATTTCATTCATTTTTTTAAGAAAGTCCTCACAAGTTCTTGCTTCAAATCCAGTTTTAAACATTTACTTTATTGACAAATGAGACCGACGCCTTTCAGCTTGTCGCCTTCACCAGGGAGGGCTGAAACACGTCGGTCTCCTTTGTTTATTAAGTTGATTTTCATACTACAAGTGCTGCTGGAGCTTTTTCACCTCTCCATTGCACCGTGGTCGTTGGTGAAGTTGTGCCAGAAAATCCCTCTCAACGACTTTGGCTTTACAGGTGAGAACAAATGTGTCTGATTGGAGAATCATAATAAAAAGTCATGACTGATCTCCTGAGCTCATGAATAAGAAGTAAGAAGGGAATCATTTGTAATTCTAAACCAAATCTGGTTATGAATTGCTTATTATTGATATATAAATGACCTGTAAATAAACACTTTTTCTCACATCACTTGTGATATTGACCTTGATTTGATCTTTTTCGTTAACCTATAACAGTCCGGTTTATATTTTAAAACAGCACTGGGGACTAATTGGACAGATGTGGATTAAGTGTGTTCAGTATTCTGCAGTAAAAAAAACAAACTTTTTCATTATATCTGCAGCCCGTCCTTCCCTCCTCCTGAAATGTATTTACACTATTTTATTTCCATATGTTTTTCAATCTGTTCATCTTTTAGAACATGAGCAGCTGATTGGATGTCATTATGACCGTTGTGATTAGAGATGATCAGCAGTTACATAAAGTTTACATGATTTGTGAAGCGCTAAAACATGAAAGAAAACCCCAAAAAAACAGGTTTTGAATCCGATAGCTTAGTCACGGGTCTGAACAGCACTTTTAACAGTAAAGGTTTACGACAACAGCCTGAAGCCCTGTTTGGAAAAAAGAACGACATCCAAAACTGAATTTTTATCAAAACTGAACTCCGGGTTAAGGGTTGCTCTAATGCAGCAGTTAATCTAAGATTCATTAATTATTCATATTAGAGGGATGACATACAGTCGGCTTTAATCTAGATGTTTTTGCTGGAACAGGCGAAACACATTTAAAGGTGATTTTAGCATAGATTCTTGTGTGACCATATTAGAAATATCCCTCAGATATTTTTATCACGTTGTCCTTATAATTCATGCCATGCTGATTTTTTTTTTTTTGTCAGTGAGGGGATCAGATCCAGCGTGCCAGGCTCAGTCTAAACATTTGGACCCCCCTCAGTCGTTGTTCTGGCTCGTAGTTTCCGGCTGTAAAGCGCCACACACCGCACCCACACACTCTGGCAGCTCAGGTAGCTCTGCCCACACACGCCGACGACTACAAACCGCACACACTTTAGATTCACGACACTGAGTTCAGATTAAAAATGAGCGCAGACTTTAAGTTTGAGCATCTTTCTCTTTTTTTTTTTCTGCCTAACTTCTTTAACTCCTCCTCCTCAGGTGGTCACATGGCACTGATGGTTCGCCAATGGCACGGCCTCAATCAGACCAGAATTTGTGTGTTTGTGTGTGTGTGCGCGCTCTTAGCGTGTGGGTGGTGAGTGTGTGTGTGTTTGATATCATTGATTTCGTTTGTTTCCTGTTGATCGTGTGTGTGTCTGCCGTGCGCCTCGCTGTGTGCGTGTTCCTCGTGTGTGTGCGTCAGGTCATTGTCAACGTGGGTCACGTCCTCTTGCGTCTGAGCGTGTGTGTGCGGCTCCTCGGAGCGGGCTCCTGTGTCGACGACCTCCTCTATCCAGCTCCTGAAGCGGCTGACTCGGGTGTAGAGTGCGGGCGAGGAGGGGGCCGAGCATCCATTCCCCCCGGCGACGACCCCGGTGAGGACCCAACGACCCGACTCTTCCTGACACACCAGCCCGCCTCCAGAGTTACCCTGACAACTGTCGCCATGGAGGAGGCTGGTGTCAGGGGGACTGCCGGCACACAGGGTGCCGTGGCTGGAGAAGCTGTCGCCATAACGCTTCTTACATTGCCATGACGACATGAGAGGGACCCAGGAGGCAAGGACAGAGTCTAGGAGAGAGGAGGAGGAGATGATGAAGGAGTGAAATAATGAGTTCATTTATTAAGAAAGAATACATTTCTATGTTTTTATCCATTAAATCTCGTCTGCTATTAAAACCATAAACATATTATGAACATATTTAGAGTAATTTATTGTATTTTGGGGCTTTTTACGCCCTTATTTTCTAAAATACAGGACAGTGGATAGTGTCAGAGACCAGGGCGAGAGAGGAGCCACAGGTCGGACTCGAACTTGGGCTGTCCTCTCTCTAGGACTCAAGCCTCAGTACATGGGGCACACACACTAACCACTAGGCTACCAGCTCCGCTCTGGAGAAGGCCTGACCTTAAAGAGAACACATTCATCGAGTCTAGAGGTTGAAATTTCAACAACAACAAAAAACGACTCATTACTTGTTGTCCCGAGCAATTGGAGTAAATAAAATGTAAAGATGCATCTCTGCTCAAGACTTCCAAAAATACAAATTTTGACCTCATGATGGCAGTAGAAGGAAACCATTAGTCCTTAAAATTTATTCCGAGGTGGAGTTAAAACATTTAAAGGCAAATCCTCCAAAAGTTGTTAACATGTTTTAATGAAAGCCAAAGATAGGGGCACCTCTCTTTGTCAGGGGCTAAAAGAAGACCCTGACACAACACCTACTCAGCCCATGAGTACAGACAGCAGCCTTCATTACATCTCTCTCTCTGTTTGCAGTCTCAGTATATTCTGTAGTTTACTGATGTCTTCATTTAAACCAGGAGAAAACTGCTTCAAACAGGCTGTGTGTAAAAAAGTGCATTATGATTCACTTCTGTTTGTGGATGGCCTCAGTTGATATCTTCTTAACTTAATCGGTATCACAAAACGTTCTTTGACAGGTTCTGATATTGTTAGCCATTAAAAATGACGTACAAAGGGTTCAGTAGAGAGAGAAACACATACCTGTTTCAGTCCAACCTGCGGTTACCATGACAACGCATGATGATGGCGCGTTTCCCCCTGATGCCATATCTGCGGCAGGAAGGCACGCTGCGTTGGTGTTTGGCTCGAAGGTCAGACAGTGGCCCTTGGCGCTGGGAAGCTTCAACAGAGCCAGGTCGTGACCTCCACTCTGACCTTTGAACTTCCTGTGAACCACCACCTGCTCGGGAGTCAGGGGACGCTCTGAAGCCCCGACACGCACCGCGTACCGGGACGGGTCGTTGCCGAACCTGCAGGAGAGAAGTTTGTTTATATTCATACGGTGTTCAGAGGCTCCTGACGACGATGCCTCGGCGTATGTCTGTCAGCGTCACTTTTACCTGCTGACGCAGGTGGCAGACGTCAGGACCCAGCACGGGCTGATCAAAGTGGCGCTGCAGAGAGGACCGCCGCCATCTTGTTCTCGAGACTGAAGCCACACAGACACTTGCCAAGGCCACGTGGTCCTGAAAGAGAGAGGAAATAATAAATCATGAAGACTTCTCCCATCTCATAAGCCTCATGCACTTCTGTAATGTTGATTACACTGACAATTTATTTTCTGATAGATCTGTTTTTTTTAAGCAGATGCATCAAATAATGAAGGATATCTCAATTCTGTGCACAAGAGGGATTTTAACCAGGACAGACAACGAGTACATAGAGCAACAAACATAAGTTCAAAGTAAGATTACCACCCACTTAAAAGCAGACTGCTGCCAACGGGGAACAAAAAGCCATTGCGTAACTCTGTGTCAGTTCCTGTCAATTGAATTCATCATGAGCAGCACTGAGCACTGATGAGCGGGTCCTCATGTTGTATCTATCACATGCACATAAGCGAATACAAGAAAAGGAGGTGCACACTCCTGCAAACACTGTTTCGCTGAATGGAACATTTTTTGGGGGGTATTTTGTTTCTCTCGTTGCAATTTCTTGTTAAGAACTATTAAAACTCAGAAAGGTTTTACATTTTTACCAGCCTTGTAAACAGTTTGTGTAGACAACCTGATGTTTAAAGTGAGCTGGTGATAAGAGGTAGTAGCCTACAGGTCCTGCAGGAGGCTTCAACCTCAGGTGATGCTGATGATGCCAGTGCTGAAGTGCCTTAACTGTGCATTCTTTCTAATGGCCAGTGGGGGGGTGTCTCCACTAGTTGTAATGGAGTGGCTACCATGCTGTGGTCACAAGGGCAACATCCACCTTTACTGTGATTGACACACAGAATAACCTTTCATGAGAGGTCATGCTGAGGTTTGGGTCACACAAAGGGAACTAGAAGGCGAGAGTAATCAATATTGAATATAAAGTAGAGTAACGGAAGCAAATATTTGACCTTTGATCTCATCCTGCTCTCTTTTAACAATCAAACGTATCACTGACTGAATCATTGAGGTAGAAAATATAAATAAAGGCTGTTTCTGCACCGTGCTGTCCGACACCGACCCTGCTGCAGTGTTTACAAGCAATAATAAATTACCTTATAGAAATAGTCAATCTTGTCAATGTTGGTCTTATTAGCTTTTGTCGGTCATATCGAGGCTCAGGTATTACATTTAGTCTATTCTTTGGTCTATTAATTAAACATACCGAGTGCATACACACAATCTTTTCTTTGATTGTGGATCTTTTCTTGTATTTGGTGTTTGTTATTGAATCTTCTCAGAATCTCACTGACAAATCTTCATAGTTGGATCCTAGGTCACCAGGTCGGTCACAGATTTGTGTAAAAAGAAATCCTACCTGAGTATGTTCTCCTCTCCCTGGCTCCTCCTCTTGCTCTCCTCCTCCACCAGCTTCCGGCGCCCACAGCTCAGCTCCTCCGGCTTCACCTGCACGGCTGCCTTCTTGGGCGTGACGTTACACTTCACCCCTGCGTCCTCCCTGCGCCTGCAGCCCTGGATTCTCTGACCCATCGAGGGACACTCTCCCAGGAACTCCTCCTTCCCCGTGCACCTCACCTGGTCCAGGTGGATGGGACCCTTCCCCTGACCGAACCCGGCCGCCGCTACCGCTCCACCACTGTTAGAGAGGAAAAGTTTCACCTGTAAATCATTTCATCTTTACCCAAACTCTCTCGTTCCTTTCTGTCTCGTGACTGACCTGTGTCCGAGCTGTCTGCACACCACAAGTGCGTTCAGGTCGTTCCAGCCGGAGTCACAAATACTCCCCCAGTCGCCATGGAGATACACCTCGACCCTGCCCTCCTTTCTGCTGCTGCCACCGACAAGACGCACCAGGGGACCTGACAGGAAATAATAAAACACACAACTCTCATTACGATTCACGTCTGTGCATCTCTAACCTCGAGTCACCACTCACACAGTGACACAGTGACTGTGTTAAATGTCACTGCGTCTCTTTATTCAGTCTGCTTTCTCATTCTAATGAGCTGTGTGTCTACTGGAGCTGCTGAGGGCTGAGACCCTTTAATCTGAGTGCTGTAAACACGCGGCATTTACACTCTATGGACGAATATACGTGTGAGCCCATAGAGAGGGAACTACACAGAGACACAAAGAAAGATATGATCTAATATAAAACATGTATGTGTAGTTTCTCGCTCACAATCCACTCATCATGTATTTTATCATGCCTAAACCCCTCTATCTAATTCAGCCCTGCTCAGAACAGGCTGTTTCTGTGTCTATATCTTTAAATGCAAATGAGCTGTTTCTGGCCACGCCCCCCTCTGGAAGGGCTTGGGTGGCTTGGGTTTTACTGTACCATCTCCCATTGTTTACGGTGAGAAGGCAGACTCAAAGGGGCAGAACAAACACCTAGCTGTGGGAGTGTCACCCACCTGGGGGAGGGGTTACTGCCCTTTGTGATGTCATGGAGGGAAAAATCTCCAAATGGCCTGTTTGATAAAAGCTATCATGTAAAAAAAGACTTTAAACTCGAAGCGAGAGACCAACAGATCACACTGTGGTTGTACTGGATCTCCCACCTGTAGCAGGAGCGATCACCGGCACCTCGTTGGTTTCTGGGCTGGTTCGTCTCCTGCAGCGGACACCTACGTCCTCACTGTGAGAGCAGTCGGTCCGTCCCCAGATCCCGTGCCTGCAGTCCAGCAGGGACGTCTCGGACCCCTCACAGTGGACGTCGTCCAGCAGGATTAAACCGACGCCCTCTCCGAACACGCCGTCTGACACGACCTCAGCGTGACCCCTGAAGGCGGGGAAGAGCAGCAAGGTTTTCAGCCTTGGCGGTGGTGTGGACATCACTTCAAAAGTTCATGCAAAGTACATTAAAAAAATGTTTTTCCAAGCCATCATTCGAGCTAAACATGGAAGTGGACTGTCATCAAATCAATGACAACCATACCATACCTGTTCATTCTTACTTATTCGAACACGTCTTCTTCGGCTCTTCAGTTATTGTATCCAGAACTTGTAAAGGAAGTTTTTCAGTTTGCTCGGTGTACATTACAGTGTTTTCTTTTACCTGTAGCCCAGCTGTCTGCAGACCACCTCTGCATGCTGCTGGCTCCAGTGGTCGTCGCACGCCGTCCCCCAGTCACCATTGTGGAAAACTTCGACCCGGCCCTCCCAGGGACTGTCTCCTCCGACCAGACGCACCACACCGTCTGAAACAGTTTGTTTAACAGGACGGTTTAAAAAGTCCTCCAGGACCGAAGACGGATACTCTTTGTACAACCTTAACGACAGATTGCATTTTATAGACACTACGTTTCTCATTAAAATTGATATTAATGTGAACACTTAGCATTCATTATTAATCTAATCTTAGCTTGATGAATACTCGCTGCTGCTGCTTCATGTCAGCAGATATGTTATTCCTCAGCTCTCATAAATGTCACAGAGAGGATGCTGCTGCTGCTTCATGCTGCAATGATTTATTGATGTTCAGGGGCTATAAATAACCACTTGATATCTATTAGAGAGTACAGCAGCCGTGTGTGTGTGTGTGTGTGTGTGTGCGTGTGTGTGTGCGTGTAGATGTACCTGTATAAGGGCTGCAGGAGACCCCGGCATCCTCCATGTGGTCACAGTTGTGCTGCTCCCAGTCGCCATGGGGACACTGATCCAGGAAGAGCTCGTTTCCGGAGCACTTCACAGCATCGAGCAGGATCGGACCAGAACCCTGACCGAAGTGAGCCCAGGACCAGGCCTTCGCCACTCCCCTTTAACACACACACACACACACACACACACACACCATTCACGTAAAATCTCCCGCTGTGAGCGGCAAGTGTGAACGAGCAACTCAGGGAGGTTTCAGGGGCAACATGAACGGGTTGACGATTTAATATGACTCCAAGATTTTGGAGATTTTTATTTCACAGGAAGTGAAAAGGGATCCAAAACACACGTAACAACCTCGGTGGCGAGATAAAGCATGATTCTAAAATAAATCAAATCATCTAAATAAATAATAAAATGCTCCATGTTGCTGCGTTCACGTGGGGATTATTTATTGATGCTGAAATACTGCAAGAAGCACTTTTCTGTGTGTGTGGGGCTGTGAGTATTCAAATTGATCATAGTAAAGCACAGAAAGCAGAGACTGACCTGCAGGTTATTTTTATTGGCTACAACACACACATGCAACTGAGAGACATAAATCCATAATATGAAACCTCATCTCACTTAAGTGTTTAAACTACAAAATCACAGGGTAGTGTGTTCACTTTTGTCACACATACCTATTGCAGAAAAAATAAACTGCCCAGGTGGGAAAAACAAATCTTTTCACTTTGCCTTTAAGTGTCTGAACATCAGTGCCTGTGTGCAGCTGTGTCAGAACATCTATTATTCAAAAGCACAAACACAGATGGTGAGACGTCCCACCGTGTTTGAGGAGATGAAATGCAGCCTCGTGTTGAACATGGAAGGAGTTTTCTTCTCCTCACAGTTACACCGTCATCACTGTTTGACACTTTGAGTTGTAACACCTCGGCAGCAGGGGATACGAGGAGGAAACACCGGCACAGATTCAAACATCCTCGACTTAAAGCTGAGATGTGTGTGTGGGGAGATCACTTTGATCCAGACGACACGTTTGTGCTCTGTTCCAAAGTTTTGACACTGAGCTCCTCCAGATCACTAATGGCTGCTCACTCGAGAGCTTCAGGAGAATAATGTTAGCTTCTGTTGTTGAAATACTGCCACCGTGAGGTGTCCCATTCATATCATTCAGGGTATTACATTGGCCCCTCTTGGTCAGCTCGATGCTAAAGCCATTACTCTCCTGCTTTGTTCCCCAGCCCGATAGTTGATGGTTAAAACGAGGTCCTTCTTTTTTTTTCTGACGGCTTTAACAACCAGCAACAAAATACAAGTGGATCAAACATGCAAATAGAAAGTGTATACCACATCAGATGAATTAATAACTTCACTACCGGGGCCTAGCGGTTAGGTCACGCCCTATGTAGAGCCCGGGTTCAAGTCCGGCCTGTGGCTCCTTTCCTGCATGTCATTTATCACTCTCTCTCCTATGTTTCATACTGTATCAACTCTGATATCAAGTGACGGTAAAAAGCCCAAAAACATATATATTAAAAAGAATGATTAAAATTAAAAGTAACTTCACCCCTCAATTGAATTGAAACATATCAAATTGGAATCAGTTTGAGTCATGTTATTTGTTAATTCCCTTCATTTATCCCCGGGCTCGGATGCAGACTAAAGTCTGAATTCTTACTCCTTCACTTCTCTATTTAAGGTGTAACCCCTCCCCTACATCTGCCTTATAGTTCGTTTTGGGTTTTATAATTAAAAAATATATTATATATAAAAATATTTAAAAAAAAAATTGTATACATCTTTTATGTGTATATCTATATATTATGCATATAATTTTCTTATTACTTTTATTCAGTCTGTTATTGCGTTGAATGTGACGTCTGATTGTGTGTGTGTGTGTGTATGTGTGTGTGTGTGTGTGTGTGTGTGTGACCCTGTTTGGCTCTGATCTGAGTTGGGTGGGCTTGTGGGACGAGGGAGGGGTACAGGTTTACTGACACACTGATTCTGAATGATTCCTTATTTGTCGGTGTCATTTACCGTTGTTTGAGAAATTTAAATAAAAAGAGTTGGGAAAAAAAAATTAGAAAATAATAACAACGTCAACTCACACATGTTAACCAGATGTAAAGGCGTGAAAACCTGACACACATACCCAAACCCGAGCTGTCTGCACACCACCTCTGCGTCTCTGTCGTCCCACTGGTCGTCACAGACGGAGCCCCACCTTCCTGCATGAAAAACCTCCACACGACCTTCAAAGTCCTCCTCGCCGCCGACCAATCGCAGCGGAGGACCACTGCCTGAGAGAGGAAGTAGAAAAAATACCTCAGATCAACCTGAATCCCAGAGTGATGTTTATTTTAATATTTAATATTCTTGTATTAGTTAAACTTTTATGAAGGAATACATGAAATATTAATCATAATACCGCTAAAAAAATATTTTGAAGTCAACATAAATCTGTGAGGGGGAAATGTTCAGGTGACACTGTGGAAGTCACACTGACCTTCTGGTGCCGCACACATGACTGCTGCTTCGTTTCCATGGCTACAGTCACCTGTAACGAACGTCCTGCTCCTGCACTTACTCAGACTGTTCTCATCACCACGGCAACCCAGCCGCTCGTAATGGAAGAGGCCAGAGCCGGAGCCGAACTGTGAGTGCTGCAGCGCCGTGCCGATGTCACTGTTGACAGAGAATTAAAAAAAAGTGGCTATAAGAATAAACTGTGAAACATGATGCTGAATCAGAGGTCGGGGTTTTTTTTTTTTTTTGTCTTACCCCAGGCCGAGCTGTCTGCAGATCACACTGGCGTCTCTGTCCGACCAGTGGGAGTCACACACCGCACCCCACTGGCCGTTTAAGTAGACCTCAACACGCCCACTGCCAGACGATGAGCTGCCAACCAGACGAGCTGCACCTAAAAAAAAAAAAAAAACACTTCTATGATTGTCATAAAACATAAACAGGGAACAATAAACTCACAGTGTGACGCAGCATGAAACATATTCAGAAAATCGAACTAATTATTAAAATGTGTATTAAAATCCTTTTTGGCCACTTGGGGGCAGCAGAACAAACAGTTTATACATAATAAGTATTAGAGAGCATTCATTTATTTAGCAGGATTAATTTTAACTTATGTTTCTGGATGTCAAATTTTCATCTTAATCCAAGCTCTGTTTTGGTTTCCACCAACTCTTACTGGAAATATTCATTTCTTTGGCCACTCTTATTCAGCAGGTAGTCCCTTACTTCATCTGTCATCCGTTTGGTGCAAAGCATAGAGAGCAAAGTGGCTTTTTAGGTCCGACAACGAGGATGATGAGGGCAGCATTTTGTGGACAGATTCTTTTTAAAGACCCAAAAACACTCAAATTCTTTGTAGAGCTAAAAAAAAAAAAAATTTGTAGGACGGCCATGATGAAGAACAACTCCTATTTTAATGATTTGAATCATATGTAAAGCCTTCATGCTAGTCATCATACCCTCCTCAGGATCTTTTCTTCCTGTCTGATCCAAAATTGAACCAGGAGAAAAAAAGCGTTTCAGTTTGCTGCTCCCTTTATTTGAAACAAGATACACAAAGAGCTGAGACTTAACAGGCGGCTCTCGTTGGATGCTTTGAAGAGGATATCAAATGACACATCTGGCTGTAGATGTTCAATTCTGACAAACATTTTCTGCTTCACTTGTTATTTCATGTCTTTTAATGCACCCATGTACCTGACATTACGTTTTCACGTGTGGCTGCTCGTTGTTTGTTGGAGAATTTGACATGTGCTGCTGCCTGTCTTGACCAGGACGCTCTTAAAAAAATAGATTTTTTTAATCTCACAGAGTTTCCCTCCTAGTTAAATTAAAGATTTATCAAATCAATTAATAAAAATTGCCCAGAAATTCTGGTGAGCTGAACAATTTAACAAGAGGCAAAATGCTTCAGATGAATGTAGTCATTATGAGTTTGAACCCCAATTTTCTCCTATGAAAATCTATATGAATCATTTACCCCTTATTTGAATTTTGATTTTATTTCCCCTAAATTGTACTGTTCTTTTCTTATTTATCTGGGTTATATTCTTAATCGTGAATCACTTGGTAACTTTGTGCCATCTAAAGAAGTTTATTATCATTATTATGTCATTTGCTCCAAAAGTAAAGTCCTGGATGTGTTTATTCGCACCCTGGTGGCAGTCGCAGTAGGCCCATCCGATGGCTCCAGAGTTTTGTCTGAAGAAGCACCAGGGGTTTGATTCTCGGTCCGGGTTCCTGCAGAAGCTGTGGTCGCCCAGCCCTCGGCCCGGATACTGCATCACGTAGTCTGGAAACTCGGTCCACTTCAGACAGGGGGCGCCAGAGTCCGTCTGAGACACGGTGCCGTTGTAGTATCCCAACTCAGTGAACCCCTCAGAGCAGGACAGAGGTACTGCACGACGAGAAGGAGAGGAGGGAGGGGGGAGAGTGAGTACATGTGGGAGAAGATGGGAGAATAAGATGTTGGGCATGAAAGCAGGAGGATTTGGGTCAGAGAGGACAAAGTGAATAGAAGGGAGAGAAATGGAGAAAGTTTGGGAGAATTTAGAAAAAGGAGGAGTGGAATTGGTCTTATTCATGTCACATTATCCCCATGTCTGTATTTCATCTGAACATAACGGCTAACATAGAAGATTCTCATAATGCTGTCCACTGCAACCGCAGGATCTCTCCTAATGCATTCACCACACGGATGTTGAACGGGTAAAATTTCCCATAACCTTAAACCGCCTTTTCTACACATGCTGGTGATCGGACACTTTGTGTAATCTTCTCTGAGAGGAGCAAATGTGCGAGTGAAGCTGAGACCGCCTGAGAGAGAAACTGCTGACATCAAAGTGAAGGGAAATTAGGCCACAAAATAGAGCCAGTTATCCACTGCAGAGCAATGAAAACCTTAGATCACTCATTCATGAAAAGGAATAATATGGATTAGCATAACACGCTGAGCAGTGCACACAAACACAGAAGACATACTAATGCATTCAGAGGTGTTTGGTTCATGCGAAAGTAGACCTGCAAAGACGCAGTGTTTCTTTAATAATGATTCAGGTATTAATAGAGATGCACATTAATACTGACGGACATCTGTATTTGCTTGTAAAGCATTTCTAATATGATTCTTTTTTTAAACATTTGAAAATGTATGGAGCAGATACAAAAAAAATCAAGTGGCCTTCTTCGTTGCAAAGAGTCTAAATAGTTCCTTTCAAAGTAAATGACAGAAACATTTGTACCTAAGTTATTAGACTTAACCATTTTTTTAAGTGGCTTCTTTTCCTTAAAGATTTAAGCTCTTCCTGTGTCCCCACACCCCTGAAGCTGTAAACGCTTTTTTGAGAACAAGTGGGGAATAAACTCTGATTAATGGCAGAGGAGCCTCAGTAACCAGCAGCAGTCTTATCTCTTTCACACACACACCGTTTGGCTGTCCTGCAACATTATCTATACAGTGCAACACTCATGCCCACCTTACACACCAACACACTCACTCACTTTCTGCCTGACACACACACACACACACACACACACACACACACACACACACACACACACACACACACACACACACACACAGGGGTCCAATTTGGATGGAGATAAGAGAAAGAGCAAACGGGGGGGAAAGCGCTGAAGCAGGAAATCAATCAGGCAGAAATGAACAGAACTAAAACAGAAATCTATCCTCAAAACAATAAATAATACAAAACCCACTCAGGCTGGAACCCAAAAAACAGCAAAACAAAACTCAACCAGCACTGAGGCGTCAGGGGTGTGCCTGTCCCTTTAAGAAACAGGACACTGAGAAACCGAAAGTCAACTTTCTTGGGAAACCACCTAGCTCTCTGCTGCCTCTCCCTCACACAGAGCTGGAATAATCACACGTAAGTAGTCGCCTATGAGGCAAACTTTCTACTACCTAAAAGGTGAAATACATGTTTGTGCTGTAACTTGAATGACACTGTCAGCTATTTGAGACTTTTTTTGTGGAGAAATGTTGCTACTTTAAGCTAAAATGTAATGTAATAATGCATGTGACAGAGTTACTCATGTTGGGACTTAAAAGGTTGAACTAGGACACAGCAAGAGACAAGAAAGAGGGGGGGGGGACATAGCTATCATTACATTTCTGTTTGTATAAGTTTTCAAATTGAATAACTGCCAAGAAACAACTTGTGTGTGTCTTTGGTTCAACTTCTGCTCTGGCTTTAAAATGCTGAACTACATTTTCAACATCTATGAAAATGTAGTTTTTATATTTTTTCATCTATAAAAAAAACAAACAGGCAAAGTCCACCTGAAAAAAAGTATTATGCTACAAAATGGACTGTATGTGAAGAATGTCTTCAAAACTGCTGACTAAGAGGTCAGCGATGGACTTTAATGGACTGAATCTCAGCTTCGCCTTATTGTGGATCCTTGTTTTTTTTGTTTTTTTTTGCAGAAATGGCATCCTGCAACAGCCTCTTGTCTGAGGAGCAGTTTCTTTGTCCGATCTGCCTCGATGTGTTCACTCGGCCGGTGTCCACCCCATGTGGACACAACTTCTGCATGCCCTGCATCTCCAGCTACTGGGACGACAGTGTGGTCTGCCAGTGCCCGGTGTGTAAGGAGGCTTTTCAAAGAAGACCCGATCTGAAGGTCAACACTTTCATTTCGGAGCTCGCGTCGCAGTTCATGTCCCTTCAAGTGAACGACGCTCACATGTGGGAGCCGGTCCAACAGCAGACCAGCGAGGGCGAAGTGCTGTGTGATATTTGTACTGACACCCGGCAAACTGCGGTCAAGTCCTGCCTGGAGTGTCTGACGTCCTACTGCGGCGATCACCTCGAGCCTCATCACAGAGCGGCCGGACTGAAGAGACACACGCTGGTCGAGCCCGTGTCGAGCCTGGAGAACCGGATCTGCAAGAAGCACGCCCGACCCCTCACGCGAGTTTGCAGAACGGACAACGTTGTGCTGTGCGACATCTGCTCCAGCAGCGCCAAACACAATAACCACAACGACATTACCGTGCAGCAAGCGTACGAAGAGGCAATGGCTACAAGGGAGGAGGCTAAGGGCGAAATGCAAAGGTTGATAAAGGAAAGGCTGCAGAAGGTCCTAGACATGAAGGAGGCCATAGACAAGAGCAAGACAGAAACCAAAGACGTGATAGCAGAGAGCGTACAGGAGCTGACGGAGCTCGTCTCTGAGATTCAGCAGAGCCAGACTGAGCTCGTGCAGGTGATCGAGGAGAGGCAAAAAGCAGCAGAAGAACAGGCCAATGCGTTTTCTCTCAGCATGGAGCGGGAGATCACCAAGCTGCAGAGCACCGTGACGAAGATGAGTGAGCTAAGAGGGACTGAAGACTATCTGGACTTCCTTGTGAGTATGCAAGAGATGTCCTTACTTCACCCCACGATGAACTCGCTCACATTCAGTTTTGACCGACGCGTGGACATTCATCGCACACGGAAATGTTTAGGGAAAGCCCTGTCTCAAGTAAGGAAGCTGCTGGAGGAAATGAACAGAGAAATGAAAGAGCTCTTCAGCGGCACGGATTTAGAAGACAACACGATGTTGCGGTGTTACATAGTGGACATTTTTCTGGATCCTGACACTGCTCACCCTCAGCTGGTTGTATCTGATGACAGGAGACAGGTGAGATACAACATGGGCTCAGCGCAGAGTGAAAACCCAACCCTGAATGCGAGCGCATTTAACGCACATTACGCCGTCCTGGGAAACACAGCTCTCTCCACCTATAAGTTTTACTTTGAGGTGTTCGTGGGTGGAAAGAGCGAGTGGTGTCTGGGCTTGGTCAAGGAGTCCATCGAGAGGAACGGGGTGATTCCCCGGAGGCCTGGCTGTGGACTCTGGGCCATCTGGTTCCTAGACGGTAGGTTCGAGACCTTCTGTAATCCAAATGTGCCGATACATCACGGTCAAGTGGAGAGGGTCGGCGTGTTTGTGCGCTATGAGAGCGACTGCATCCATTTTTACAATGTGGAAACTGCAACAGCAATTTACGAGTTTACTAACTGTTCCTTCACAGAAAAACTCTACCCGTATCTTAATCCTTGTGATAACGAGTATGGCTCGAACCTGGACCCCATGATAATTGTTCCTGTCATAAAGTCGAAAGGATGATTTGTCAGTGTGGAAGTGACGTCAAAAACAAATTGAAAGGTTTCAGAAAAATTCAAAGGGGCATCAAAGCGCTCCACAATTGTATTTGACACGATTTTGAGATCACTTCTCGATTTGCAATTTTAGATTTAAAGCTCCTGTTGTGGACTTTTGGTTTTAATCCATTTTGGCGCCCCCTGTGGACAAACGGTACCTCTTTATCTCTTTCCTGATCTTGTCCTGAACACGTGTAAGTCGTGTTTTCACCTGAAAAACCTCACAGGAGCTTTAAAACACAAATTAAAGCACTGAGCAGAAAGCCATTCAAATCATTTGAATTCATTTTTCACTGTTAAAATGCGCGTCTCTATATCCAGAATTCTCGTTATTATTATTTTTAAATTAAGATAAAAAATAATCAGTTAAAAAGCAGATGTTGCATGTCGTTGTGCTGCATGGGTGTTGAAAAATGTTAAAAGTAGCTGAAAAGAATGTGTCCCTCTGGTTCAGTGTGGTCTATATAAATCTAAATAAAGTGTACTCTGTTTTCCCTGAGTCCAAATGTCTGCTGAAGAAAAGCCAAAATCATCTTGATCCAGTCTTCATTGACCAATATGAACTTAATACAACATAACAGGCTGTAAAAGATGTGTTTAATGCTTTAAATAGACAAAGTGGAATCATTGAAGCTTGGCTGTGTTTTTGTTTTGATAACAGGAAAAACAATGAAGGTTATTTTTTTAATATTTTTTAAATGACTGAATACTTTATTAACAAAGATCTGTGAAGGAGACATGTATAACGCTAACGTTGATGTACAGGATGTTGTTGTTGTGTTGATTTTGTTTCTGCCTTTAGAGTATTTACAATAACATATAAAGCATATCTATCAGCTGTCCTCTTCTTTGTTTTTAAGATGACGCCTTAAATAAATAAACAAACGTGTTTTTTTTTAAAGCCGTATATGCCCTGTCATGGTGATCAAACTTTTATAACCAGTCTGATTAAATTTGAATGAATAAAGAAACATTACATAACCAAACCATGAAACATCTTTACTGTGATTCTTTAGTTATATCCTTCTATTTAAAAACAGCAAAAGCCGGACATTGTGTGTTTTGATTTTGGTTGATGATCATCACCGTGCACCGTCTGTGTTTCCTCTTTATAACCGGCCTCACGTTCTCTTTTCAGCCTCGTCCTTTATGTCTCATTTAAAGTCTTCTATTCATCCCAGCGCCTGCAGTGTTCAGACTGACACACACAACACTCGGCGCTCACACCCTCCTCATTGCCACGACAACGCAACTCTGCCCATCGCCATGGGAACACTCAGTCTCCCTGCTCCCATAATCCATTTCCCAGCCACAATGAGTATTTGACACGGTTCACACTCGGAGGCGCGCTGTATGGGGGGTGGGTGTTTGGCAACGACGTCTTCTGCACAAAAATCAACATTTCAATAAATATGGGGCACGGGGAAAATTCAGTTTTTCACTATTTAGCCTGATTTTGATTCAATTTGGTGCAACAAAAAGAGCTCTGGGGGGAAAAGCTGCAGCAGACTAACATCCTGTGCAAACATTTGCTGAATAATGAAAATGATTGAGTCCTTTTTTAAAAAGCTCTGAGATGGTTTGCCGGTGATCTGGCAGGTGTAGCTGGTTTTACAGATGGAGGAGAGGTGTGTTGGTAAATTTGCTTGTCTGTCGATATGTGCGCTGCTGTAAAAGCACAAATATGTCAGCAGTGGAAATGAGCCCAAGGAGGAGGAGTTCCTCGCCCCACCCCCCCATTATGGCCTCGTCTTTTTCTAACAGGAGAGGAAAAGGGAAAAGCAGAGGGGTGCAGGCCGGAGGGGAGAGGGGAGGTAAGACTTGAGTGTGGCAGAAGATTAAAGAAAGAGGAGTGGAGGCGTCATCATGGAGGGGGTTTTTATGACTGTCTGAGTCAGAATGTGGGTTAAACTGGAGGGAGAAACAAAGACAGACGAAGGGATGGACGGTGTAGGAGGACGAGGAGAGACAGGATGGAGGTGAAGTGGATTTATAGCTGCAGATGAGAGGGCTGTGTTCAGAGCATCACGTCCCACTTACCTGAGTTCTGCACCTCGTTTAAGTAACTGTCCTCAGCCACCACCTGCAGAAATAGAGATACCGAAAGTTAAGAGAGGACCACAATTAGGAAAGATAACATCAGTATTGTGCCCAGGTTTAAAGGATAATTACAAAAGTGTGATTGTAGAAGAAAACAAAACAGACTGCAAGGCTCGGCGGTTATGTTTGCTCTCCCTGTTCTCCTTTAGTTTGCTGCATATACATAATTTATAAGTTCTTATTGACGTTTGTAAATCAGGTTTTTAATTCATGGATTGGAAGACATGCATTTGTAAATAAATAAAAGACATGTGCCACTTTGAATATATGAGCTGCAGAGGTGCCTGTGTGTTTAACCCTGCTGTCAGTCTCAAAGCTAAGCTAGGCTAATCATCTTCCCGCTCACAACGTGTTTCAGATACTGAACGCTCCATTGTTTTTAAGTAAGCATGTTTCATTTAGCAGAAACAACGTTAAAGTCCCCATGAAACAGAACTTCAAGAGTATCTAACTGCTTTGTGGTGGCGTATTTCCTGAAATGCTGAAATTGGATAGAACCAATCACAAGATAGAAGGCGGGACATGTCACTGTGATTGATTTTGTTGGATCGTTGCAAAGTGGGTGTGTGACAACAAACATCGCAAAAAAAAATTAGACAAAGCATTTCAATTAATTACTAAACATGCCTGAGTGCAGGATGACTCATCAGACTTTTGAAACATTTGACAGGAAGATGGAAAAAATACTCAAATACACCCATTATCTATACCGCTTTTTCCTGTTTGGGGTCTCGGGGGGGCTGGAGCTGGTCATTGGACTTTATTTGCTTATTCAGTAGATAAATAACATTTAACACAGGAATTCTGGATTAGCACTGGGAAAATGTATTTTTTTTTAAACGAAACACTTTTAATCCTGCCAAAATGAACCAGTTAAGCTTTCACTGATCTGCAGCTTAATGTTTGAGGTTTAGTTTAGTTTGAGGCAAACTAAGGAGTGGGAAGAAGAATGTTCTCTTGGGTGGAAGAAGACATTTCTGATTGTCAGTAGAAGTCTGGATGCAGAGGACGAGCAAGCAGATTTTTATTTTGCACCAACGTTTACAACATCCAAATCTTTTTTTTTTTTTTTTTTTGTCTTCAAAGCTAACGTAAACCAGTCTTTATTCTTACAGCTGCAAAGCAAACAGAGTAAACAAACAGTATATCATCGTAAGTGTTGGAAGAAGCGCTGTTATTTCTCGGTTTGAAAATCTCCTTGAAGGCATTGTATTACTGCAACAGCCCCGTATCAGCCCAGACTAATCCCCACAAATTTGATGGTGCTCTGCATACAGGCTATGAATTTAAACAGCCACTTACAGGATGAATCTGACTCATTCTTATACAAACAGAGCACTTTAAAAATGTTCCAACGTTTCCTCTGACAGGATTCTGCCTCAGCCTCGGTCAATGTGGACGCCTTCTGAATATGAAACACTGTCAGGTCAAAGCCGCAAACCTCAGAACAAAGACAAGGCGAGGAGGTGCAGACGTCAAGCGAGGAGTGTTTAAAAAAAATCAACTCGTTTATGGAGGCGTTTTATTCATTAACGGCGGGGAACACCTGTCAAATACCAAAATATTACATGAGTAAGTCACCCAGGTGTGACAGTGAAGTGTACGGTGTAAAACACACACACACACACACACACACACACACACACACACACACACACACACACACACACACACACACACTTTAAATAACTCACACACTCACAAATAGTACAAGACGGCATCAGATGATATCTGACAGAAGCATGCTTCATTTTCAGAAATCAGGCCGCACGTCTGCACGGCGCGCGCGCACACACACACACACACACACACACACACACACACACACACACACACACACACACACACACACACACACACACACACACACACACACACACACACACACAGGGCTGCTGCTGCTGTGAAATAACTCTAGTGAGGACAGTGAAATACAACACTATAACCTTCACACAGGTGAGTTCATGCTCTCAAGTTGTCCGTCTCTGATAACACACATACACATCTGATACAACTACACACACACACACACATGCTTAAACAACACACACACACACACACACACACACACACACACAGCAAACGTTTCCCACAAGTCTCTCCTCACCCTAATGATATTACAGGAGGAACAGGTGACCTGTGCTAGTGAACATGGGTACTCCATTCACATCAATCACACAGATCCATTTCGAGGTAATCAGTTATGACGCTCTCACAGCTGCGTCCAGCGCATGGCTATGCAAACACACAAATACACACACACACACATACCCAATAGAGCGGAGAGTGTGCATACAGGCAGGACGAATTGAATAAGCAGACGTTACTGCAGGATGAGAGAACACAAATATGACGGTTTAAGTTGAAGCTTTTAGTCCTAATTGGTAATAAAAAAAAGAATTACCCTGCTTGTTTTTGTAGCAATGCAGGTTTTGATCACTGACAGTTTTTGTCCTCGGTTGAAACAAGGTCTGTTAAAGCGCAATGAGTTACAGGAAGAGTGCTTTGATTCAATGCTTCCTGCTGTCTGTCATCACATGGAGGCTTCACAAACTGTTAAACTGCTCGGTCACACCTGAAAGTGGGACAGTGGAAATGATTTACTCTGTTGTGAAATCAGTAAAAAAACTCTCTGCCAAAGACAATTTTTTTTGTTTAATCCACAAGCACTAAAATAAAATGTGTTGGCATCATTCACTCCTGTCTTATGATAGAAGCGGTTTAAACTGTGGCAGAGCAAGCTCACGTTACATTTAGAGATGCACAGCAGATGATATGGTAAAAAAAATGATCAATGATTTTCATCACCAGCTGATCCATCAATTTTCTCAGTCCATTAGTTGATCACTAAAACGCAGCTTAAAAGAAGAAAAGTCATAAAGTCTGATTTGTTTTTTGACCGCAACATTACAAAAAGAAACTGTGACAAAACTTTTTTCTTAATCTCCTAAAACATTAAGGCTTTCGATATCTGCGTTAAAAAAAAATGACTAATGTAATGATGATGTAATAATCAAATCAGTTACAAATATTTTTCATTAAAATATAAAATAAAATATGAAAATAAAAAAATAAAAAATATATTTTTTTTATGAATTTACCACTTTTTAAAATACTTTTGGGGTTAAACGTTGGGAGGAGGGAGAGGGGGGACGACATTCAGCACAGGGCCGAGGTCGGATTCAAACCCACAGATGCTGCAACGCGGATTATAACCTCTGTACATGGTGCACACCACGTAACCACTAGGCCATCTGGCGCCCCGGTGAATGAATTTACTATTAAAACATCCTGCATTAAGAGAGTTGATCTGCTTACTATTCCTATTAAATCATTTTAAGATGTCTTGCGATGGAACTGAAACCGACGCATGCTCCGTGACTCTGCACAAGAAACGCATGACTCTGATGAATCTGTTATTTCTGCGACTTATTCTGACAAAAGAGAGCAGTAACGTGAGCATTGTTATGTTGAACTTTTTATTGGAGGGATAACCCCTTGAGGTGCACCATCTCGTTTTCAAGAGGATCCCTTACACGATCTACAATCTAGATATAATGCTACCAATTGAGTTTTACAAGCTGCTGACTAAATATCGTCTCCTCCTGTCAGACTTTCTTCTCGTCCGCTCTGAGCAACATCCACACAAAGTGTCAGATTTTAAAGAGTATACAAAAACAAGTCCAGTGTTGGGTTTCAAGTCATTTCTGATATTTAAATATTCAACCCAGACGCTGAGCTTTCTGTGAGCTTCTCCAGGTGCAGTTCAGCCCAAGCATCACCATGATAAACTAGATCGATGCTTTTAGACTCCACGAGCTCTTGCTGTTGTGAAAAAGGGGAAATGTCGTCTGTGTCACTTCTCTTTGGACTTGGCAGATGTAGAAATTGAAACAGTTTCTCATTAATGTCCACAGCTTGATGTCCTCTCCACTGCTCTGTCGTCTGTCCTGTCCGGCCTCAGCAGGAGATTAGCTCACATTAGAGGCCGTCAGCTGATCCGGTTCACCTGAACCTTCAGGGCTTTTTTTAAAAGCTGGCCCTATGTGCTCACTGTGTCCCTGCCATCCTTCAGCTGACATCCACTTTCTCACCTCCACAGCACACATCCAGGAATCACCGTCATGGCTAACATGGATCATTTAATACCCTGTTGTTGTTTTAATACACACGGACTCCTCGTCACATTTCATAATAATTTATAACTATAGTCTGACTATAATTAATCATTTATGGAAGCTTTTCATTTATTTATTTTTTTTCCTTTTTATTGTTTAGATTTGGTTAACTGACAACTGTTTTCTGTTTTGTGAAATCAGGTTACTTTGTTTGTTTGTTTGTTTTTTGCAGCTATTCTTGTTTTGATATACTGTATAAATGAAATGTTCAAAGGGAAGGCATATTAAGCCTTGGCTTCACCTTTTCGGTCATTGTTTTTTTATTTTTTTATTATTGTTCGTGTATGTTCTATGCTTTGTGGTCATGGACCGAAATAAATATTTACTCCTACTACTACTACATTTCTTGAGCCAGCTTGTGACTGCGTTAAAGGAGATTGTACTTTACCTTACATTCAAACCGTACATTAAAGGGTGAATGTATTTACTAGAGGACGATCGATGAATTTGTAAATGTAGACAGCAGATTCTCTGGCTCTTTTATGTGGGTGCACTCATATTTCACACTTAACTTTGAGATATTCTATTATTTTGAGGCATCAAAATATATCAGAAGATTCAACATTAGCATCCATGGCATCTTTTTTACATTACAATGAATTATAAAACAATTGTCATGAAGGCAACCCTGCTTTAACATCTGGTTTTACAGACCAGGGAATCTCTACAGCACCTTAATACATCAGCTTCTTTTTCTTCTTTACACATTTAGAAGTTATAAATTACTTTGGATTTTGCACTTGGCCAAATTTTAGATTACAGTAATATTTCACCTAAAGTGCAGCCCTCGTTTTCCCATAAAAGATGTCAGGTAGATGGATGAATCAACAAATCATCAGACAGTTTCAGAGGAGGCGGCTGTGTCTGTTCTATGTGGGTGGACTGATATTTCCAGCATGTCTGCAAGATATTCTTTCACTTTGACGGATACGACTGCCATAAGATTGAATCCAATTTCCAACTGAGCAACAACATCGTCTTGCTCTCTGTAAGTATGGTCATTTCAAAACATTAAACAAGTACTTTAACCGAAATTAGGAAGACAAATACCAGACTCACTTCCAAAAATGATTTTATCCCCAATAAGATGTTGACCTACAGATCTACTTTTGCAAAAAAAAAAAAAAAATAGATGGATTTTAATAAACATTTAAGGGACCGAACATTTTTGAATGAATCTCTAAAGGACTTTGAACATTTAGTCATGTTTTTTTTTGTGCATGTTCAGTCGACTTGATGTGTAACAAATCACAACATTATAACAAGTCTCAAAAAGCAGTGTGGTAAACTCTGCAGGATGTACAGTAGATGTCAGAGATAGATTTCCACAGGGAGACATCTCTGAATATCTCTAATATGATGTTTTGTTGCCTATGAAAATAAATACACCCAGCTCCTGCATCAAGGGTTCTCCCCAATGGAAATATTTGTCTAATGTAAGTGAAAATGAGAAGAAGAAAAAAAGCAGAAACTCATCTGCAGTGAGCTATTTGTGCTCCATGCTCGGCTTGCTCCAGGAGTGAGCGAGTCTAATTAAAACCTGCACATCACTGTACTCCACTAATGACTTCTACACAGGCTACACAGCTCATATGCTGCACATTAGCACAGCACACACTCACTGTAGCTCAACACAGTACAGAGAGAGAGAAACAGACATTAAAGGATCTAATGATGAGCACATTGATTTGGCATTAATTGATTACTTTACACACGGAATCATTTTTAACCAGCTGTGTCTCATAGGTGAGTAAACCTGACGTCCTGCCGACACTCAGGTTGCTCTGACCCACTCTGGACAACAACACCTCCCTTCACCAGTGTTCAGGTCTCGACATGTCCGACTGACTGAATCACTGTGACAAGCTCAAACAGCGCGTGCAGGGTTCAATACCACATCACCGCGGGGGGAAGAGGAGCCACCGACGGGTTCCTCTCATGATATCCTGCCGAAGGGGGAGGGGGGGGTGGATGAGGAGGGTGGAGAGGTTGGGATTGAGACCATGCATGTGTGAGTGCGCGTGCGTGTGAGAGACAACAGCGTCCGCGTAATTGGACAATGCGCTTAGGTTGCGCCATTAATTGGCTGAGGGACGGATTAAAGGTGTTCGAGGCTCCTTTAACGCCCTTCTTATGTGTGTGTGTGTGTGTGTGTGTGTGTGTGTGTGTGTGTGTGTGGGGGGGGGGGGGGGGGGGGGATGCGTCCTCAGTTAATCGTTTGTGGGGTTTATTGTGAGGCATGAAGAATATGAGTCATTTTCAAAGCACCCGGATTCTTTTGTCAATCTTATCAATGTTTTTCTCAATCTAATTATCGACCTTATATTTTGGGATTGTTTTGTAAAAGGTATAGCCCAGGTCATCGCAGCGTGACTATCACGGGACGTCTGGCTCAAAAAGGGTCAATTAAAAACACAAATAAATCAGGCAACACTGCAAAATCAAGACAATCATTATCATTAGTAGGCTACATACCTCTGCAAACAGCGGCAGCCAGAGGCAGGCGGATCCGATCAAGCACAACATTTCTCGGCCGGTGAGAGCCATCCTTCCCGCCCGGTGTGTCCGTGTCATAGCCTGAGAAGCCTCCGCTCCACTCCCATCTCTGAGTCCAACCTGTCCGTGAGGTGAACCGTTCTCCCGCTGCTGGGAGAAACGTGGTGTGTGATGATGATGATGATGAGGGTGATGATGATGATGATGCTGCACCTACGCGGGAGGGAGGTTTTACGCACAGAGGAGGACAGGGTGCGGCACTATAAACGGGATGGAAAGCACACACACACACACACACACACCGCGAGAAACACACACCGATTCTGTGAGAAATAGTGTTGAGCTTTGCAAAAACCTGCTGCCACAATCTCTCTCTCTCTCCCTCTACCCCCACTCTCTCTCTCTCTCTCTCCCTCTCTCACACACACGCACAGCCACACACTTTGTCTCCTTGTCTGCCAGCTGCGTCATTAATCATTGATGAATTTCAGAATTTGACTTTGTTTTCTGCGGGTTTATCACTCTGCTACATTAGAGCTATGCGGATACATTTGACATCAGAAGCTGATGAATGAATTCACGCACAGCAGTCAGTCATGTAGACTGATGTGTTGACGCCATGTTTGTACTTCTCTTGTGGCTTTTCAGGTCATTCATTAGATGCCAAAATCAGACAAACAATATTAGATCTGTCTTCACTAGAAAACCACAAGAAAGATCTATAATCCAGTCCTGGATAAATTCACCAGTGAGGTAAAGCCTCATGCTGCTCTCTTCAACAAATAAATATGGTGGAATTTAGCTGAGTCTTCGTGTAATTAGATCAGTGACAACATAAAACTATGTGGTAAAAATGATGTACCATCTACTGAAATAGGAAATAGTTACAGTAGTGTTGTACATTTGCAAGATGACAAAGCATTTTCCAGCAGACAGATTCAGATGTGAAGAACAGGAGTGGCTTTTGCTGTGTCTTTAAACACTGAGCATGGCAGGCTGTAAACATAAAGTACGACATGTTTCATACTAACTCCAGTTGTTCATTGTTAAAAAAAATATATACATATGAAAAAAAGTGTTCACAGATGTGCCCTCCTCTCTGAAACTAAAAGAGAAGGGAAGTAAAAACTTTTAAAAACACTAAACGAAGCAGTTTCACATAGAAAGTCTGTGTTTTAAAGGCGTTAAAGGTGTCAGGAGGGTCTGCGAGCAGAGCTGCTGCTAAGTAGCTATAGCTCTGCTTAAAGCCTATAACTTCTGCAAGCTTTAGCTTACTTGAATCTTTTTTTGGGGGGGTGAAATTACATTTTCAAAAGGAAACAACTTGTTTGAGAATTCAGAAAGTTGTCCCCTCAAAATGTGTAGACGTATGATTGACAGCTGGCATGTGTGGCACAAGCTTATGGAGAGGTTTGATTTGGTGCTGAGATTTTTTAAAACATACAGCAACACATAAACATATAACTACAACACTACGTCAATAAAGAAAAAGCTGAATTCACCTGAAATTTGCAGGTTGAACTGCATGTGTGAACGCAAACAGCTGAATTCTCTAACCCTCACTTCTCCAGACTTTTCCTGCCAGCCCCCTCGTAATATTTTCACTTGAAGCCGAGCTTAAAGTCAAGAAAATTCAGATTCGACGAGTGGGACAGGGTGGTGATGTGTCACCAGTGAGTGACCGATGTGATCTCTGTGGACGTAGTAAAGCATCTGCATCCTCTTCTCTTCTCACATTATGCTCTTCTCTGCTCTAATGTGATCCGGTCCATACGTCCAAGAGCGTTGACATACAGTAAAGGTAAAAAAAAAAAAGGCCTGTCATGAGAGTGTAGCCTAAGACGTACCTGCCATCTCTCTCTCTCTCCTCTCACTTGGAACAATTTCAGGGGCAAGCTGTCCAGAAATTTTATATGTGAAAACAGCTCAATCCATCTAAAATAAATAACATATCATCAAGATTTGATTTTATTCATGTAGCTGTTGGATTTGGCCTCTAAAGTGGAGGGTGTTTTACCCGCCTGTGTCTCTGCATTAAGTCCCTTGAACCTCTGACTCAGCATCACAGCTGCGTCTGGTCTGACGTATATACTGGAGCGCTTCTTTTTATTTGTGATTTGTTCATAAAGATAGACTCAAGGCTCCAGACAGAAAGTTCACTGGACTTTAATCTTGACTACATCGCCCTATCTCAGATTTATTTTTAACTGGCAATACAATAAGAGACGACAAACAAGTGACGCACTGAAGGAAAATCATGATGAAAGAAGTTAATACCAGAGTATAGAGAGTGATGCTTGGACCGTCACAGGACACTCGAGTTAAGAAGGGTTATGAAGGCTAACACAGAGTAGGAGAGTTTTGGCAGAATAATGCTCAGTGTGGAAACTTTGAAAACTAAAGAAAGCTTCAAGAGTCCAGAGCAGTGTTTATCACAGAAAAGTTGTCTGTATTAAATCATTGAAACTGATTCAAAAACCCTCCTTAAGGCCCCACTCGGCCGTTTCTCTCTTATTGTTGTGGCCCGTGTTTGTAAAAACTGCTAAAACATAATCAGCTTTGTGATGAAACATCTAAAACACAAGCTGGCTGTGGAATAAAAGCAAAGATGTTGGCTGATGGTGACAAATGTTCTTCCAAAAGAAAAAAAAAAGACACACAGTTTTGATTATAGCCGTTGACAAAATTGCCTGAATGTCTCACCCCGTAATGTTGCGTTTGAAGCTCATCCAAGAAGAAGCATTTCAGATAAAACCAGAGCAAGCTGCCAGAACATTTTGTCTTCACTCAGCAGCTGGACTCTGCTGCTGCAGAGAAGTGGTCAGATCAGCTTAATTTGTGTGTGTGTGTGTGTGTGTGTGTGTGTGTGTTCTTCAACTTCCCAGAGCCCCTGAAGAAATCAAGATATAAAGAGTTAAGGCCTGTGTAAAAAAAAAAATCCCTCAAAGGAAATTTTATTAACTTGATTCCAGCCTCAGCTAAGATCTTTCATTTATCGATTACTCATAGTAATAATCATTGAGTTTGTAAAATACAAACAAAATGTAAGTACTGGTGAGTAATTCTTTCTACTACTCATTTAGCAGACGCTCATCAGAGAGTAAGAACAACACAAGCAAGGATCTAGAGAGGAGGAAACATCAGTTAGTGCAAACGAACAGCTTGAAGTCTGATCGGGCACACAGGTGCTGACAGGCAGAGCACGACATCGACAGCTGTTATGATCATGACTCGTTTGCTTGTCATAGATTGATGAATAAGGGTACGAGCTACGACAACATCTCAAGGCAAAGGCCAAATCACCTCAGACCATGTGCGCTGGACCCTCCAGTAAAGAGAGGATCACAGGTTAAAGCAGTTGGTGATGAAATAAGAATGACTTCTTGTCGTTTCCCCTGCCTTTAAGTTCCTAAATCCACCACACGCAGGGGTTAAAAAGGATTGCTTTTGTGAAAGTGGAGTTCAGCATCTTCTCTTTCCCACACTTACACCGTCCATCATCCCTCCTGTCTGCTGCATCAGCACTCTTGTTCCATGCAACATCAGCCAGGTCTCCTCTCATCCTCGCAGAACAGAAAACATCAAACAGGTGACAGCTGTCAGTCATCCTCTCTGGCTAATCCCCCCCCCCCCCCCCTCATATCCTGGTCAGAAGCGTTGTTCTCCTCTTGTGTTAGAGAGCACGGACATGCCACCAGCTGGGCTCAGCACATCAGAGGAGAAAGATGTCTCTGTTTTCATAAAGTGAAAGCACCAATCTAGGCACCAGCGCAATTTTCTCTCCCTGTGCCTCTGTGATCCCCTGAAGCTGTGCGACGGAGATTAGCTAAATTCATCTACTTCACAGAGTTTTGTTTTACCCACAAGCCCCAGGGTGGGAGATTACTTGTGAAATTAACTTTTTTTTTTTTTTTTTTTTAAAGTTCCATAGTTTCACAAGCCAACAATGCCTTTGATGTCGTGCTCAGTGATAACGTCGGGCGCTATCTTTACCCCAAATCCAATTTCTCGTATCATCGTCATCTTTCTCGTTCTGTTTATCTCTGCGTCTGTGTTCTCTTTGCTGTCGTTATTAATTTCTTATTTATTGCATTGAGTGTGCAAACATCACAGATGGACTGGTGCAATATAAGAGGTACTATCAACACACACACTCTCTCACACACACACACACACACACACACACACACACTTCCACATACATTTAAGGAAATGTGGCTTAGCCTGTTTGCCTCAGCCAGCGTCTTTGTCTCTTCCCCCCCCCCCCACATATGTGATCGAGGATGAGAGTTGGCATCACGCTGATTTTTGTGTGTGCAAACGCCTGGTTGCCATGGCAACGCAGCATCTCCTCTCAATGCCAGTGTACAGTATTTCCCATCCTTGACTGTTTGTGTCCACGTCCAGAACAAAAGGCAGCACGGAAAAACAAAAAAAAACAAATCATATTCCCGGCTCGCTGCTTTCTATTTTTCATGATGGATTTTCCCGCAAAATGACAAGATTAGCTTCTAACACACTCACACTTGTCATATAAATTGTGTGTTTGTTGAGATTCTACCCAGAAGCACTTCCTCAAATCCCATTACAACCATCGTCAGCGACGCCATAAAACATTACTGAGAGGAGTCAATCCCCCACTGCGAAGACAGTTGGTTTGGAAACGGATCAGCAAAGCTCCAAATTTCCCTCTTAACGACTCATTACCGGTTGCCGCCGCCCTTTAATGTCACTGCTTCCACACTATGGCAGCAAGAAAAACACCATCACAAACCCGGATCGCTGCAGGGAGGAGGAGGAGGAGGAGGAACGTGTGATCAGGTTTGGTGAGCACAGTGGTAATCATCCTGCTCGCCTGTAATATTTCAATTTCCCCCCTGAGTTTATCTGACTTCCTTTTACTTGCAAAGTGATTATTGTAACTGCTTGAAGAAGCATTCACCGCCACAGAGGAAACATGCATTCAATACACACTCCCAATCATTTTAGAGATAAAATAACAGCAGGGCTAAAGAAGAGGAGGGGTTCTTTCTTTTGGCATGTCAGACCCTGTGAAATCCAAAATGAAAGAGGCAACACAGCATCAGTAAAAAGCCAAGATGCCATGGGTGTAGTGTAGATAGGCAGAAACACAAACAAGCGTGTTGGTTCTGCAGGAAAGAAGATCACAGTTACTTTATCTCTACAAGAAGCTGAATCCCTGCAGAGAGCCTTTGCTTCCTGCTCTGTCCGTTTCTCTCATCTCGATGACAGCCGCCAAACAGAGATGGGGGAATCAGGAGGCTGGTGGAGGACGGATGGGAAGAGAGGGAGCACACTGAGGGTGGAGCACAGTAAAGAGCCATGTGAGATGAAAGGGCTGGAGCTAAGAGGCCTTAGAGGAAAAGCTTGTGATGTTACAGCAGCTTATCCTCGACCTGGCTGGATAATTTGGCCGGGGGGGGGGGGGGGGGGGGGGTTAGAAGAGTTAGTGAGAAGTAACAGCTAACAGAATCCACGTCTGCTCCGGCCTCCTCACTGCTCTCTGACTCAGCTTCATGGTAAGTGACACATTGCTGTCAGATTCATTGATTCATAGGTGGTGGTGATGATTGGTGATTAATTACAACATTAAGATGAACTGTCAGCTGTAGTCACATTTTTAGTGAAAGAAATAAGTTGACTAAATGCTCCGACCTTTGCTGGGACTTATAAAAGAGAATCATCAGACTTTAAGGTGTCATGTCTGAAGACCTATTTAGACTTCCAAAAAATGTCTTCCTCATTTTCACTGCTTAGCTAATAGCAAAATACTATCTGCTCTGTGATGAGGATGCTAACATGCTCACGGACAGAACACAAACATTCTGTTGTTAAGCAGTAGTTTTCCTGCTAAATATTACATTCATGATAGGAAAAAAAATGGAAAGAACTTCGAGCTTTAAAAAGTGAAGCCATAGAAGGAGAAAGAAAAAAATTAAGATATTTTTGCAATTTTTGCTTTTATTCTGGACAGTGAAGAGAGGAAGACAGGAAATGGCAGAAGAATGGGGGATGACTTGTTGCACATGTGAAGGGTCAGACTTGAACCCGGGACGCCTGTACTTTTTTTTATGTCCAGCAGGGGGCAGATCCTCTAGTTGCACTAAAAAGTCCAAGTTGAACCTGATGAATAATGGTCTTACTTCTCATTGGATTTTGTGCCTTATAAAGGTACATAGTGAACATTTTCACAACGACTTCCTCGTCCTGATTTCTAGTTTTAAAGGAGCAATATGTAACTCTGACCCCTAACATTTAAAATGGGTACTGCAGTCAAATTCAAAACATTGGAGAGAGCTGAAGCTTCAGTGTTTAGCCAGCTCTGCACCAGTCTTGACACCTTTAGTTTTACATTTTAATGGCAATAAACAGGGGTATAGATCGAGGTTAAGCTATGTTGCTACGAACGATAGCTTCCAGGGCAACTTGAAAAATACATTTAACACAAAATACATTTTAGTTTGAGACATGTTTGTTGATAGCTAACCAAAACTATCAACCCAATCTATACCATAGTTGGAATATTTGATGAATAAACCTTGCAAACAAAGCAGAAAAAAGTGGAATGTGATTACTCTGTGTTTGCTAACCCCTTGGTCCCCTTAGTGGCCAAATATGGTCACTTCTGACTCTGCCTGCAAAGACCCCTGACCTCCGTTTCATCGAGCGCCTTCGGGTTAAACTAGAACATTAACTTAAGGCCTGACCACCAAACACCTGGTGTAATGTTCAGGTGTCCACAGACTATTTACCATAACAAAGACATATATATGACAAAACTATCTCGCACATATATAACAGCTACTGTGACAGGACAAACAAATATGCAGTACATCTCTGTTCAACTGTTTTGCATACGTTTAAAAAGAAAAGACGCAGTGATGGAGATGTTGATGCTGTTTAATTGTCATTCCCCGGGGTTAGGGCAACCTGTCATTCATCATCAGCTGGCAGGATGTTTCTCAGGGTCTTTCTTCCTCATAGTGAAAGTGAAATCTAAATGTGAAGCGAAATAAATCCTGTATCTTGTCTATACTGTATGATAGCGCATCAGGACGTAGAGAAGTGTGAAATTTGTGTTAAATTATTTTCTTGTTCTCAAAAGAAGAACAAGAAAAGTTGTCTGTAAATCTTTCAGTTTATGTAGCATGTCCTCTTTGTTGGATTAAAAGGCAGGCTTTTGTGTTTGTGTGTTAAATTGTGCTGAGAACTGCAGAAAAAATTATGAGACCAGACTGCCCCCCCCCCCCCCTCCCCTGATAGAAATACACAGCGTGATAGGGCAGCTTTCATGTCATTCTGATTTAATTATGAATGAAGCTTAATGAAAACAAGGGTACTACATATCAAATAAAAGTCGAACAGTTTAGTGCATTTATTTTGCAGAAAACATTGCACACTACAGCGATGTCTCATACCAGTGAGTCCAAGGCCCACAGTTTTAAGATATCCCAAAACAAAAAAAACAGCTCATCCACAATCTTCAATCAATGGATGCCACCCACTCTATCTGAGCCCACAGAGGTCCAAAGAGCACGACTACTCACAGTAAAAACTTCACCACTCTGAACGATGACTCAACCATTGACGTCCTAGAGCCTCTCAGTCTGGGTGAACCATCGGTGCTTTCAGGGGAGACAGCAAAACAAGACGACACTTCCTCCTGTCTGTAACCGGTTTGTGTTTCAGTTCGTTTCTCTCTGACGTCCTGCTGCAACAGTCAAGGCTGGGTCAGAAACACGGGAGAAGAGACACCGCGGTTTGACAAATAAATCCCCTCTTGCTCCTAAAGACTCTAAATAATAATGACCTACTGTCTCTGAGTGAACATCCTCACAGAGATGCAGCCTGACGTGGTGCCAGCAGCTCCACAAAACAAGCCCTGCAGGCTGAAAGAAAAAGTGGCTTATTTATAGCAGCTGTGGAAGAAAGTTGGTTGAATACAAACATACGAGCAGGCTGCCATTTGTCATCCTCTTACAATCTCACAGAATTATTTCACTGTGCTGAAGACAACACTATACTGTTGTCACGTCATTTTCTTGTTGTCTTATGAAAAAACATTTATTTATTTATGGATGAAAGTAACCCAGAAGGACAAATATGTAGCCTCGGGTAGGGAGTGAAATATTCTTC
This sequence comes from Labrus bergylta, assembly GCF_963930695.1. NCBI lineage: Eukaryota > Metazoa > Chordata > Actinopteri > Labriformes > Labridae > Labrus > Labrus bergylta. Next base: position 6,420,182 of record NC_089215.1, on the reverse strand, counting down.
TTTCAACTGTGTATAAAAACTCTAACCCAGTACAGTACTACATATACTTTAGTAGCCAATTTCATTTTCTCCCATTTTGCACTTTCACTCTAATACATTGTTTGGAAACTATAAACAAATAAATCCAGAAAAAAATTAAACAAATAAAAATCATTTCAGGAGGAGATAAAACTAGCTTCGTCATATTCATATATCGGGCTAAATGGAAGCTGTGAGGTCAGCTGGTTGCCATGGCATCAGAATGTCAGACTGAAACAGGAACATTCAAATGTAAAAAATCTGATAGGCTGTATCCACCACATACTTCTAAGAATGGCGTTAAATTGAGTATGTAGTGCGTTCTGAATTCATGTTGTACGCTAGTTTGTGTATGTGAGAAGGTCCCAAAAGTTCTAATATTGCAGTCATTTTAAGTATGCTATGATACAGCACCTCACAATGCATTGTGGCTCTTCAGACTATCCACCACTAAGTGGTGTACCAAAAAAAAGGACCTGTAATATATTTTACATGTACTCAAATAATTACACAGATTTAAAAGTAATGAACATGCAAACAAATTCTATATTCAACTGTCTCTTTCACTCACTCAGTTTATCTCATAGCTAATGGCACACTAAAGATAAAGATAAACTTTATTGATCCCCCGTGGGGGAAGTTTGTGCATTACAGCAGCTCCAGAAAACAGGGGACGGGAATATACTTATAAAAAATAAAAATAGAAGTTAAAAACAGATCAAACATATTTACATCATTTAAATAAAAAAAATACAATAATGTAAAAAAATACAATAATGTAAAAAAAATACAATAATGTAAAAAAATACAATAATGTAAAAAAAATACAATAATGTAAAAAAAATACAATAATGTAAAAAATACAATAATGTAAAAAAAATACAATAATGTAAAAAAATACAATAATGTAAAAAAAAATACAATAATGTAAAAAATTACAATAATGTAAAAAAAAATACAATAATGTAAAATTACATAGTAACTTGTTCTTAAAAAAAAAAACACACACAGTGTGTAGCATGAGGTGGTGATGTTGTTAAAGAGTCCGATTAAACAGTCTGACGGCAAATGGGATGAACGACCTGCGGTAGCGCTCTGTCTTGCAGGGTGGGTGTCTGAGCCTGCTGCTGAAGAAGCTGCTCAGGGCCCCCACAGTATCATGCAGGGGGTGAGAGCTGTTACCTTACATACTGGAACTTTACTGTCACTAGACCTCTTTATCTAAACATCTTTCAAAGTAGAAATTCAATTTAAAAACAGTAGGCCTATATTAATATTGGCTTTTGTAGTTTTGTGGGATTTTATATTTTCAATATATTTATTTTATCTAACAAATTTAAAACAATAGTCCATCGATATTCTGTAGACCTACATATTTTTTTTGAGTTGGTGGGATCAGAAAGTGTCTTTGACTTTTTGCCCTCTAGCCCCCCCTTGTGGTCTCTCTGACTCTATGCGTTGCGGTTTCCAAGTAGTGAACAAATGCAGAGAAGCAGGTGTGATCACACCGGCAGTGAAAGACAGGTGCACACCGGATACTTCGATGTGTTATCTTCAAAATAAAATACACGCACACACACGGCCTATATATTCTTAAATACAAACCTGCGGTTGTCTCTAAAGAGCCTGGTTTAACTAGGCTATACTTAATTTAAAATCATTAATAGGCTCCTTAGCTCCCACTATGGAAGCGACTAGTGATCAGAATTCAAATGATAAAGCTAATTTGAAAATGAAAAAGAAAATGTCATTTTCTTCTTCGTTTTAATTTAGTCAAAGAATGTGCATTTTTGAAGTTGAAAACTAAAATGAAAATTAGATAAATTTGTTATTTTTGTGTCAAATAATACACCCATATTCTGAAAATTAAAAAAAAGCATTTCTGTTAATGCATTTTCATTTTCAAATGAGCTTTATCATTTGAATTCTGATCACTAGTCGCTCCCATACATTTTTTTTTTAGTTGAATTGGTGAGTTTGTTTTGGTAGAGAATGACTTAAGGTACAGACAGTAAGCTAAATAAATACATAGCCTATCATAACGCTTATTATAGGACTAACTGTTTAGCTTGTCATCAGAAAGTCCCTCTTGGGGCACCGAGCAGATCCGATGAACAAAGGTGAACAAATCTGAACTCTGACCTGTCTGCAGTGTGAACGCAACCGGATAACTAAAGTAGGCCTGTGGCCCAAGCTCCACTTTAAAGCCTGAGAACTTAACACCCGAGGCTTGATCTGACGTCACTGTGTTTTGTAGTTCGTGTGGGTAGCCTACATAATTCACAATGATAGCATTATTATCAGAATATTATGCACAAACAAAAAAAGGGGCATTTTTTTCCCCCAGCTGTGATTAAATTGTATTTATTTAAGATGCATTATTAAAACAAACAAATAATAAGACCTGGTGGCCACAATATTATTTTGATTGTAATTTATTCCTCTTTATTCCAGTCAAAAATCATGTTCATATAATTCAATTGGTCAAAGGTTGGCTACTGATTTTCATGCACCATAATACGGTTTTTATATAACCATTGGCCTTTTCATGAATTATTTATGTTCAACATTTAAAAATAATAGTAATAAAAATAAAACGTGTAGAATCTTTTCACCAAGGCTGCTTTTATTTCAAAAATTAAAACCGGAAATCTACCCTGAACGCAGCGGTGGTTTCGTCAGCAGTGAGGTGTCAGTGGCTGCGTCTCTGTCCGTCTGTCTGTCTGTCTGCCTGTCTGTCTGTCTGTCCGGTGATGCGCGCTCACCGGTGCCGGCTGCAGGCGTGCCCAATAGCAGCGTACAGGACGCGGTACCGACCCCGTTTATCACCGCTCCACAAACTTTGTATCCGTCATGTTTTGACAGTGTGAGAGAGTAAAGGATGCTCACAGACATGATTGTGGACGAAGAATTTGAGATCAAGGAGGAGGAACCGTGGTACGACAAGCAAGACCTTGAACATGGTACAGTTTCCTCTCCGTCTTTGTCTCTTAAGCCTGAAAGATAACGAACCGTGAACCTCCTTTCTTTAACAATCTAACAGGAACACTACAGCTGTTACATGGGAATCTTTGCACAATTTGTACATGTAGGCTGCCTCGGTTAAGACCTATTATTTAGCCCTATACTCATTACATATCAGGATTTTAATTGTGATTGCTACACCGAGGTCATTTTGTTTTGAAATAAGATTAAAAATGTGTCGTGGAAATCTAGCAGGTTGACTTCACATAAGGCAGGGTCAGCAGGACACTCTCATATGCTGCAATGTGAAAAAACAGAAGAGGTGTGTGTGTGTGTGTGTGTGTGTGTGTAAGGAGAAGTGACTTTGACTTTAATTAACCATTTCATCTGAATTGCACACCTTATACTAAAACTCGTTTTTGTTTCGGTGTAATATCCTAACCCTGTTTTTACACCATAATCATGTCAGTGTTAAAAATGTGTTGTGTTTTTAAAATATAACATGATGGCTGAAAGGAAGGTCAAGTTGTAAGAGGGTATTTATACTCAGCACTAGTTGAGTTCATAGTTGTAAAAATGGTAACTTCTGCGTGTAAGAAGATTTGTACTATCAGTGTGTGGAGGTGGTTTGATCCTGTGGCACAGTTTTTAAATAGCAGGTTGCTGGATTCCTGCCAACATCAGGAACAGAACCGCACAAAGCTGCTTGTGAGCTTTGTGTCCATCAGTGACACCCCACGACACACTATGAGCCCTGAGAAGCGTTCACGGTTCCTCTCTCCGTCCCTCCTGCAGACCTGCAGCTGGCAGCCGAGCTCGGGAAGACCCTCCTGGACAGAAACAGGGAGCTGGAGCAGGGGCTGCAGCAGATGTACTCCACCAACCAGGAGCAACTGCAGGAGATCGAGGTGAAGGGGATGAAAGGGTGGTCTTGTCATGTCTGAATTTCTATCTCTGTCCAAAAATCACCAGAAACAAAACACCTGGTGGGCTAGAATGTGCCGGGGGGGCGGGGGGGACGATTAGTCTGGACAAAAGTTGTTGAACTATCATGCAGGTTTTCTTCTTTAAGGATAAAGCTTCAACGTCACATGTTTATACTGCGTTAAAAAGCCTCATATTAGCCCTAAAGAAAACTACAACATGCAAACATGGCGAGGATGAGGGGGGCAGATTCTACAAAAAAAAACCATTATTATCATCCCAACTTTTTTACTGCTAGTTTGTGTCATTCAGTAAAAGACAACTAAAAGGTCAAACAGGCATTCAAGTGCGTGTCAGGCTTTTTAGCCCCTGAATTTCGCCTCACAGGCAACACACAAGCTCCAGTACCTACCTGGGCTTCCTGCTAGTATATCTTTACAGGTTCTATGTTTGTAGCAAAGAGGGACAGAAACTAACCTCTCACTGTGCAAACCTGTGGTGTATAATGAGAGAGGGATTACCTTGCTTTTTGGGTTGTTTTTCAGCTTGTGCGGTGATCTCATGGTTTTGAATTCATGTCATGTTTTGCTTCTTTTTTTTTTTTTTAATTTTAATTAATTTCATTTGATTTAGGGATTGTAATTGTTTAAATTTCAACCCCTTTAAAAATAGAGACTAAGCTAAACCTGCAGACACTGATCAGGGCCTAAAAACTCACACTACTACATGTTATGGTTAGAGAAAAACCCTTTAGTGCTCCTGAAAAAGATGCCAACATTCATCATACAATTAATTTGTATCCAGTGTTTGTGAGAGAGAGAACTATTTGAGCAGTTTTAAGATTCTGAAAAGTTAGGATATTTTGTCAAACATCTTGACCATTTCATTTGGTGTTTGTTGCTACATTTGTATTTCTTGTATATAGTATGCATATTTGTGACTATGTTGTTAGCTTCTGAAACCACCCCTCCCTTCCTGTTGCTTTATTATGTTCCTCTGTCTGCGTCTCTGCAGGGTTTTCAGTCGACCTTTGACCAAGTCGTTAGTTCAAGGTCTTATTTCAAACTTTAATTACAGAAATTCAATATGAAGCTTCGGGTTTTCCTCGTTTAATTTCCTTGAGTGAGTCTGCCGCTAAATCCTCACCTTCCCTCCAACGCTGACACGCTGAATTAATCTCTTAAGGCCGCCTTTTGAATGGTGTAACGTCACAGGTCTGAGTCCGGCTCCTGACCTGTGTGGCAATCAATTAGCCGCTTTACTGTCGCTCTTTGGCGGAACAAAAAGCCTCTAACGGAGCAGGAATATCACTCTTAAAATAGAACTACCCTTCTTACTGCTTGAATAAAATGTTCTTCATCGACTCCTGATGGATTTGGCCAGTGTTCATGTGCAGTCTAATGTTGAATTTAATAACACAGTCTAACACTTATATTGAAGTGTGAACAGAGAAGTGAAGCTGATGTTCAAGTGTTTCTCTGTCAGCAGAGGCTGTGCAGGTAGATTAGATGATTAAAGGTTCAAAGTGTCCTCATGGCTGCAGCGGCTGATAAGATAACCTGTTCTCACAGAAAGTGTTTCTCTAAGAGGCTTTTTAAAGACCTTTAGGAGCTGTTAGTCAAATAAACAAACCCTAGAGTTCCTCTTCACATTTATTTTTCAGCTTCTTGGCCGTTTGTCTGCAGAATAAACCCAGCAGTTCAATGATGATAATGATGGAGGGGGGGGGGTTTGGTCTGCCACTGATCCCTGTTTTAATCATCAGAAACTCCAGACTCTGCTGGTAGTTTGACCTTCTGATTACTGATGTGTTCAAATTGTCCACGTAGTTCAAAGATCGTCATGAAACTGTTACTGTAAGCTGTACAGATAAATCACAGAACGAGATGGAAGACGTCCCGTTCACTGATGTGATGTTAAACATCTTTCCAGTCACAGTCCATCATGACGTTTCCTTACAAAGGAAAAGAACATCTTTAAAATAAAGTGCTGTCTTCCTTAAAACATCCTTTTTGTTGGGGCGCTGGTGGCGCAGTGGTTGGTGCGCGCACCCCATGTGTGGAGGCTGTGGTCCTTCAGGTGGACGGCCCTGGTTCGATGTCCGACCTGTAGCTCTTTTCCCGATTTCCGACTCTGTCCGCTGTCCTATCTCTCCAATAAAGGCACAAAAACGGCCTAAATACAATATCTTTAAAAATAAAATAAAAAACATCCTTTTTGCTTGGTTTTAACTGTTCCTGTTAATTGAGTCTGTCTTTTTACGGGTATCTTATGTCTCTTGTGAAGCCTGTTTGTAATGTATTATAAGACAAAAGAAAACATGAGAGGTGAAGAGACTATACTTTAGATCAAGTCTTCCTGTTAACCCTCTCCTCTCTTGACAAATGTGACATTAAAGGAAGTGTGACACAGTTTGTCTCTGTGGCCTAACTGCTGTAACGAGAAACCTGGTAGTGCGGTGGAAACCACAGCAAACACTGTCGTTCAATCACTGGTGGTACCTGCTGTTAGAAACATGGTCCTAGGAACTCTCTGTTGCACGGTTTCATGGTGCAAAAGGAAATACCTTAAGTCTTAGTCTGAAGCTCAGTCAGTTGTAGAATCTCTTGCCAGCAGTAGGGAAGGTTAATTGGGGGTGGGGGTTTGGGGGGGATTATGGTCACTCACCAGGGAGGTAATCGAGGGGTTGGCATTTGGTTGTGTATGCATGTGTACTTGTTGTGGCTAAACACAAACGGGGATGAATATGATGTATGTTAACTGTCCACACAGTTGAAGTTATCTGCAAACTTCTCACACACATGCTCTAAGTCAAGTTGTGTATTTATTTTGACTTGGATCATAGTTGATGTTCTATGATTGTGTTCAACACTCAGTTTAATGAACTTCCTGTTTCCTTATTTTCTGAATGTTTATGTGGATGTGGACAAGCTCTCAATTTAAAATAAAAAAGGAAATCTGGCACAGTTCATGGAGACTGAATGACAGTATGACCTTGTGTCTCTTCTCAGTACCTGACGAAGCAGGTGGACCTCCTCAGGCAGGTGAACGACCAGCACGCTAAAGTGTACGAGCAGCTGGACGTGGCGGCCCGGGAGCTGGAACAGAACAACCGCAAACTGGTTCAGGACAACAGGACGGGCCAGCAGAAGATCCAGGGGTAAGAGAAAAGTGGTGATGGACAAGTATCCCAATGTTTTGGATTTAAAATATCCGTCTAACCTCAGAGAGCTGTGTTTTATATTTCTGTGCAGGCTGATGGAGACGGTGGAGGTGCTGCAGACGCAGGTGGAGGAGCTGCAGCAGCAGGTGGAGCAGCTGAAGCTGGGTCCATCGCAGTCTCAGAGGCATGCACACAGAGAGAAGTGGCCCCCACGCGGCTCCCAGAGTATGTCCTGTCTTACAGAGCTACAAAACACACTCAGGTGAGGATATATAAGAAGCCTGCGTCATGTAAACAATCAATGATATTTTTGTTTTTAACTGCTTATTAAAGTAGCCGTTGTTTGTTGTCTCTGTCGATGCGGCACCAGGTCCAGGTCTAACAGAGAAGTTTACACCATGCACACTGAAAGAATCTTTACATTTCAGCTGCTAAGTTTCACATTAAGACTGCTATAGAAAGTGGAATAGAGAATACTCTGCACACATGTTGGCAAAGAGATAACACAAACAGGGCCATCAACATTAAGAGAGAAAGCTCTGTGTAGCTTTTCTAACAAGAAATATATGTGTGTGGGGGGGGGGGCTGTCAAAATATTCATGCATCCTTGATTCCTTTTCTATAACACCCAATAAATATAAGATTTAAAAAAGAAAAGAAAGAGAATATGCTAAAAAAACAAAAAGTGTTTCAATGTGAAATGTTGTTTGTGTGAATTTAACAGCTTTAGTTTCTGAATGGTTAGAAGGACATTTTTTGAAGACTTCATCTTATGCTTCTAGCTTTTTTTTTTTTTCATCTTTTCTCAGGAGAACTAATTGAAATGAAGCATTATGTGTAGCCTAACACTTTAGACTCAGACTCGGCAGAGCAAAGTACGTGTAAATGAATGTGTTGTAGAAAGAGTTGCATGAAGTTGCAAAAGAAACCGGACTGAGAGACTTCCTTAATGGTTGTAAAGCAAAGAGTTCAAACAAGCACTTCCTCAACCGATCTATTGTTAAGCAGCTTTCTTTCATCTGAATGTTGAAAATTTTCTCTCTTTTTTTTATATACATTTCAGTTGAACATATTTAAACTTTTTGGACCGTTTGTTTGTTGAAGAAAAGAAGCAATTTGAAGCAGTTGTCTTTCATTAGGGAAATGTTCTCCCTGTTCCCAAAAACAAGATAAACAGTGTTGTAACACTATGATATGCACACCATAAACCTGTATCTGCGGACGCTAATCTTTTCATATCATAGCTTGGCTTTGCATGAATACTAGAAGCATAGGGAACAGGTACCAACGCTCTGTCGAAAGCAAACATGAACCAGTGAGCTTTAAAAGTGCTGCTTGACTTTTTTTTCTTTTAACCCTTTTCCTGAGCTAGGCTAGCTTCTCCTACTTGCCTCAAGTGTTTATGCTAAGCTACGCTAACCAAACGCTGGCTTTAGTTTGACACTCAACATACAAACATAAGCATGGTGTGGATTTCCACAGCTTGCTTTGAGCAGGAACGAAAAAAGGTAATTTCCCAAAATACAGAAGCCTTTAACTTTACAGCCAGAAGGAACCTTTGAGGAAAATATTTACCATCTCTTAAAAAATGTTTAACCAAAGACGTGTGTGTTTCGCAGCCAAAATTGCACATTTACAGACTTCAGTTGTAAATGTTTGAAGACACACAGACACACACAGCATCACCCATTTAGGATTCAATCAAAAATAACTGTGCATTAATACACTAACCCATCTGTTAACAACTTAATCTACATAACTGTTGAAGTATAATCTGGTGTTATTAGGCAAAAAATAAATCCTTTCAATAACTGTTAAAACAGCATTCTAAATGTATTTCTTAACCTGGTCAAATATGAAATCTTGCTTTGTCACCGGTTCAGAAACTCTTTGTAAGATGCATGAAATCCTCCCCTGAGTCCTCCTGGCTTTAGCTGTCTCCTATTGAGTCCTAATCCTCCTCCCTGGCAGCTGTCCATGTCTACCTCACAGCCCTATTACTCTGAATGTTTCATGCCGCGGTCACTTCCTCTGTGTTGGTGTCACAGGTTAATGCCGTGCCTACGTTTTGTCTGTGTGTGTGTGTGTGTGTAATCCTGTTAGTACTGGTCCCTAAAAACATCCAGGTTAGGTGGATGCAAATCTCACTGAACTATGTTTGCTGTTTGATAGCTCAGGTTGGAACGAAAGAGGTCAAAGTCTAAGCCTGAGGGTACGAACATGTCTCAATATCGCCCTGAAGCCGCCATTGATTCTTCAGCTGCTTTTTTAATCGACTCTGTTTGACTGATAAGTTGTTGATGAGTGTGCGTATGTTCTGTTCCTTGTTGTCTTACGTAACCTGTCCATGCATGGTTTCTGTTTTCAGCTGCTCATATATTCCCCCCATGTGTGAAACAAAACATCCTTGCTCAAATGATATTGTATAGATATTTTAAACACAGATATAAGAGACAAAGGATACAGAAGAGTATAAAGTTTGATTCATTCATTTGCATCTGTAAAGACCAATAAAGCTGATTCTTGTTCTGCACTGTAAGCACATTTATGTATGATAAGTTAAGACAACTACGATTTAATGAATGAAGCACAGTTTTCAATTCATTGATCACAATCAGCATTTTTTGTATCTTGATTAAAATGATATATTAGGTCATGCAGTATTTGTCTGAACCCAGCTTTATGAGTTTTTATACATTTTTCCCCACTTCTCTTAAATTTCCTTAACCTCTAAATTTGTTTTGGGTTGTTATAAAGCACGTACGTGTGAAAGGTAAAATGCTAACGTAAGCTGTGAACTAGTGCATATCTGGCTAAATGGAATGACAAAGGTTATACAGAAGTAGTTGACTAGCAGAACTCAAAGTGCACTTACACGCCTGCTGTGGATGTTTTGATCATATCAGATAGCATTTATCAGCTAATGAAGGTTAATCAGTTGTTATGGAATCATAGGTGCTAAAACATTTCATTTAGGGAGTTTATTCGGGGTATTTTCTTCATTTTGGCTTCAGTCATGCCAGTGGAATCATCATTAATGTTCAACTCTGGTATTTAGAGAAAATACCCACAAAACTCAAATTTAACAAGTTAAGCGCTAATTAGCAAATGTTAGCATACTAGAATGCTATATTAAGACGGTTCATGGCATTGGGATGATGTTTAAAATAAATGTACAATAAATATTGGTTAAGTTTGACACTTAACCTGTAAATAAGTTGTTAACAAGTGTGATATAAAAGTCGTGAACTTGTGAGTTGACGCTAGGTGTGAAACACAGCCAGGCTAGCTGCTTCCTTGTTTCTAGCCTAGCGGAGCGCTCGCTCGCTTTCGCTTCATTAAACTTTGCACGAGAGTAAAAAAATGTATTTCCTAAATCTTTTAATTATTCCTCAGGTATACTAATAAAATAGATAGAATATAATAAAGAAAAATGTAATGAAGGAAAGAAGAAGGACAAAAGTAGGAATAGGGGTATAGAGGAAGGGAAGGAAGGAAGGAAAGGAGGGAAAGGAAAGGAAAAAAAACATACACTCGAATTACACACACACACACACACACACACACACACACACACACACACACACACACACAGGGCCCTTCAACACCCTCAAAACGTTATTATTACTCCCTGTCTCCTACATACTTTTGCTCTTGTCATGCCCCTCACTTGTCTTGTATTGTTCTGCATCACCTCAAGAGAAATCAAGAGAAAAAAAACTAATATAATAGATATACTTCTGAACTCATTTTTAACTAATATTCATCACTATTAAAAACTCTTAAATATTAATAAAAACTCAAGGATTCAAACTGGGTGAGCAGATAACATCCACATAGTAATGACTGTCTGTGTCTGTGTACAGGTATGACTATGACGCTGAAGAAGCTTCGGATGATTTTGAGTCCTCAAAGGAGTCGTGGCGCGAGGAGGAGCAGGCGTCACTACGACAATCCCTCCGCGCGCTGCAGACTCAGTTCGCAACTGAGCGTGCTCGGCGGGAGGCGTCCGAGCGAGAGGCCGAGATGCTCGCCGGTGAAAATGCAGCGCTGGAACAGCAGGTGTCAAAGATGGAGGGATGTCAGGTATAATAGATATGGTGTATTAGTACTTTTTTCACACGTGCACCTACTACAAGTTAACCAATAATGAAAAAGACTTCAGTCAAAACATCAACTATGAAGTGTTTAAGGTTTGACCGGAGGGCGACATATCTGAATATTCTAGGGGTGAAGCTTTTTCCCGCTAAATTGTTAGCTTTTAGCTTTTTAGCTGTTTTTGACACAGTTGATTTATCTCTTTGGTCACACTTAAATATACCAAAAACGTTTTCTAAGATACATAAAAAGTATTAAGAATTTCAAATACGTTCATGGTCCCTGTGGGATGAATCCTACCTACTTTCTTGAACACCTCTCTTTTGCTGTCGTGCTATCATGACCGCAACATCTTTTAAGGGAAATGTCTCAACAGCTAGTGGAAAGAAAGTTTTACTGCACACTTAGTATTAGCAAGTTAGCATTGTCGTTCTGAGGAGATGAGCATCAGCAAGCATTTCGCTAAAAGTACCTCCATGTCAAACTGAAACATCAGAGAGCAGCCAGCGTTTCGTCTTTTCCCTGAACTTTGATCTCTGAAATCCCTTCAAATCCCTTTTTATACAAGAATACCTCTATTCTACTGTCACTAAACTTCAAACCACACTCTTGTTTTTTTCTCAAACAGCATGATCACAGTTTGTTTTGGTCCTCTTGACCTTCCTCTCCTCTCTAAATCAACGTATATTGTGTTTTAGGTCAGAGTGTCCGAGCTGGAGCACGAGGCTGAAGAGCTCCGCCAGCTTTGGAAATCAGAGTCTTCCAAAAAATCCGCCAGGCCGGAAGTCCTCCATACCCTGCTGTCCAACTCGATGTTCCTGAACCCAGAGGACGAGGGTGAAGGGGAGTCCGCTGTACCCAGGAGCCCCCGGATCCTGAAGCGTTGTGACAGCGAGCGGCTCATGAAGTTGACCCAGATGCCTGACTCTACGGACAGGATCTACGACCACGAGTGCTCCTGCGTGCGCAGAGCAGAGGTGGTGAAGTACCGCGGGATCTCGCTGCTCAACGAGGTCGACGCCCAGTACAGTGCCTTGCAGGTGAAGTACGAAGAGCTGCTGCAGCGTTGCCATCAGGGGCCGGAAGAGGATGAGGACATGCAGAGCAACAAGTCAGTCCAAACTGCATCCCTCGCTGCTGCCGCCGCCGCTTGTTCAGCTCTGGCCGACATGGAGGACTTTAAGGACGACTTTCACCAACCGGAGTACAAGGAACTTTTTAGGGAAATCTTCTCCCGCATACAGAAAACCAAAGAGGACCTGATTGAAAACAGAGAGAGACTCTCAGCTGGTGACGTGCCGCCTATTTTACATTAACTGCTTCCCAAAAAGAAAATGAAAAAAAAGAAAGAAAGCAGGACAAACGAAAACCTGCTGCAACATTTCTATTTGTCTTCCAGTTCGGAGTTTTTCTGAGACTTTTTTCAGCAGCAATTGAAGCTAACTAATTCCACTTTTTAGTGCATCTCTTTTACCCCGATAGTGATCTGCATGTTTAAGGGTTAAGAGATGAGAGTGATACAGGAACAGGAGGGGCAAACACCAGCAGCTCACATCTCAGATGGGACTCATTTTGCACTGAAACACCCGTGCCTAATGCTGCCATCTCGACTGAACAATCACTCTACCTCACTCGCTCGGCAAAAACCCCGTTCTGAGACAAACCCAGAAGATTTTGTATTAGTTTAATTTTTTTTAAGGATCCTATAATTTCCTGTATAGGAATTGACAACTCTCCTGCAGGTAGCATGAGAGGGGTTAACGTAAAAGTAAGATTCTGTATTTAAAGGCAACAAGAGCTTTTTGCCAATTATTGTAGATATGTTGAACCTATTATGAAACAGTTGCTTATTCACACATCTTACAGCTTGAGAGGAACATAAATATGACTACCTTAGAGCCTTATGTCCACCTGGTGAATGTAAGTTACATATTCAGTGTCTTTTGCTCTAGTTTTGGTCTCCACCAACTCCTGGGGGCTAAGCTAAGCTGATTCTAAGCTATGTTGTAGCTGCTCTTTGAGGTTGTCGTCCTATAAGCTCTGAACATGAAGTTGTCAGTGAGTTTTCAAGCAATTTTCTCTAAGAACGGCATCATGAGAGCTGCAAGAGTGAACCAGAACAGTGAGGTTGTGGGTCAGACAGCTTAAAAACAAGCTAATGGTCACTATGACGCTCTTTAAAGGCTGAAAAGAAACCCCACATTCAGCTGAGTCATTTCCAGCGACATGTTGTTTTCATACAGCCGTTTAATAAACTGTGTAGAAATGATTGATTATAGCTGCTTCAGGCCCATAATTTCCATCCAATACCTTCTTATATATTCAGTACCAAATCATATAACTGTCACCGGGAAACTTAAAAAAAAAGAAAAAGAATGAAGGATCCATAAAGTCAAACATGACGACTGTACGTGCGGTTTGTTTTGTTTACTTGTTTCTTTTATTTTTCCTTTGCAACTTTAAAATCAAAAAAGAAGAACCTTCCTCTGTGACGGTTTTGCCTGCGCCTATAAGAGCAATATATGCAAGAATGTCGGACATGTTTTTGGCGATGGAGTTGATATATATTATCTGGAATCGGTGATTTAAGGTGCTATAAAGTGATTTTTGTAACTGTGACATGTATTCTCAATACGTTTACTTGATTACTGTATGATAGGGTAGACGTATGTGAGTGAATGTGATATTAAAATTAGGAGGTCTACTAAAGGACTGAACATATGTATTTAATGTATTTACTGGGCCTCGTGAAGGATTGTATGATTAGAAGCTTTCCTCCTCATGCTGCCTGATGTTTGCGTGTTCAGCTTCATACTGAGCACATAGTTTGTCTTAAGATTCACTTTGAGAAGCACTTTAGGGTTGCACATGTCAGATGTTCTCTGACACTTTAAGTTTCTGTCACATGTAGTTCTTAAAAAAAAAAAAAAAGATGATGTTCACCAGTAATCTGCAGCATATATGTGTGTATGTGTGTGCACAATGTGTTTTTAAGTGAGTCATGATTGGACGTCATTGTTTGTTGTTCTGAGCCATAAAAGGTGAAGCAGCGACGTGTGGTGTTTATTTTTATTTTTTTCCCTTCTGCTTTTTCTTCTAAAATCTATGAAATCTATTTATAGAGACGTGTCGTACAAACTCGTATATCTGTCACAGTTTGAGAACTGTATAGACAGTAGTTGATGCTTCGGTGTTTCCGAGCTCAACACATTAGTCTGAGAGTAAGACTGAACAAAGCAGAACTCACTGTTAAAATATTATAAGCATCATCCATCAGAACTATTGTGCTCCTGTAGGAAATCTAACAAAGAGCTTTCAACAGTTTGGAGGGTTGGGTAAATAAAGATGTCGATTTGCACACATAAAGCAGGATCACAGAGGAAGTTATTTTAAGGGGTAACTTTAAGAATGAATATCCTTTTAAGTGTGCTTTTAATGTGAAAATATTTTAAGGGTTTAATCGTGGGCTTTTTTTCAGCCGTAATTGGAGAGACAGGATAGAGTCGGAAGAGAGTGGGGAATGACATGAGGTTGGATTCAAACCCAGGCCGTCTGCTTGGGGGGGGGGAACTACAGCCTCAGTACATGTGCTGCACAAACAAACCGCTCAGCCACCAGCGCCTCTAAAGGTTTGTTTTTAACAGACTGCTTAGAGGATCTTAAAGATGTTTAAACTCAAACGGCAATCATTATTTATACCCAACAGAAACAGAAATACGTGTTGCCCATTTCAGTCTAAAGAATATAATGTGTGCATCACTACAAGTTCAAGCAGGTGAAGGTGAATTTAAATTTAACTTTTTTTTTAACCACGCAGCTAAAAGAAAAATAATTCTCCTTGTGGATCAATGAGATTCTAACAGACACATAACCATTGATGTATTTATCTGAACATGCTAACTTAATAAGCGGCAGTAGCTAACTTGGGTCGGTAACCCGAGAGGGTCGCTGGTTCAAATCCTGGCCCAGAAGTCTGGAAGTTGGTGTGATAGTGGGAGAGGTGCCATGGCACTTCCCGTGTACTGCAAAGGAACCTTGAGCAAGGCAGCGAACCCCCAACAGCTCTGGGGCGCTCCCTGTGTAGCAGCCCCACTCTGACATCTCTCCACTAATGCACGTCCACAGGTCCTGTTTACACCACGTTCCTCTAAATGTAACACCACCGATCAGAGAGAAAACACGTCACAGAAGTGTCATGACAATGTTTAATGAGCAAAGTAACAAATGAAAAAAAAAAAAACATCTGTTATCACTTGATGTGCCCCTTTTCCACTTTGGAAGGTTAAACTGTCTCGAAAGTGTTTCAATGAGAACCAGAGTGTTTATTTCTTCGTGTGGGAGTTTGTCCTGAATGCTTTGTGAGACGGAGGCACTTTAAGATGGAGGCTCAAGATAGCAGCAAATGGCGACACATCAGCGTATCCATAGCAACAACTCCCCCATCATCCGAAGACGATGGTCCAGCTTGCCAGTTAATGATGGAATCAATCCAAACCGTTCAAAATATGACTTTTTTTTTTTTTTTTTTGGCCATCTTTGTTGGCCATCATCAAAATCAGCCTCTCTCCTAAAGAAAATAAACATCATGAACTCGTTACATTCAACCAGAAACACACCTCGAAAAACCAGTTCTTAAATCCACCTCACCTCAGGATTTATATTTCAGTCGTCAAACATCTGAATCATAAGTAAATATGGGAAGAGCCACACTGGATGTAGCAGTGATTGCATATCAGGAGAAAGAGATTTCTTTTTTTTTTTTCCACACTTTATATTTTAGGTATGCTGACTTTTGTGTGTTGCATCAACTCTTTAAGTGCCTTCAAATGTTTTGATCACATGAATGTATCATCTGAACGTCATGCATAACCATTTGAATCGTGTATTTAAAAAATAGGAGAAATGCTAGTTTGACCTTTTACACTTTAACTATGTCAGATAAGGATTCAAAATCATCTTAGTTTTTTTTAATAGGCCTCAAACTGATTTTTTTATTTTATATATATACGATAAAGTAAAAGATGTTTCCTTAACCCAGGAGTGAATTTAAAGCACTTTAAGGATTGGCTGCTTTCAATAGTAAACACCATCCTGACATGGTAAAAGTTTAATTCAGAAATAATCAAACATGAGATCTTAAATCCAAAAATCTATTGATAAACCGTAAATATATCTCACTTTTCTTCATATTTTCCCTTCATACACTCCAGCTGTGTTCGTGTGTGTGTGTGTGTGTGTGTGTGTGTGTGTGTGTGTGTGTGTGTGTGTGTGTGTGTGTGTGTGTGTGTGTGTGTGTGTGTGTGTGTGTGTGTGTGTGTGTGTAGAGCTGTTTTCTCCCGCGCTGCATCAGAGTGCTCGTGTTCTCTGTCAGAAATGCTTCTGTTCATCCAGGACAAGCTCCACTTTCTGAAGCTTTGTTCTCCAAACCGCTCGCGCCCTCTGTGCAGGGCGAGCTGCGATTGGCTCACATCTGTCTCTCTGCCCTCCCACCGGACACCTGTGAGAGGATTTGATTGGCTGACGGTAAATCACAGGGGTAGGGGGTGGGGGGGCAGGCTCTCAGCGTCATGACTGTATTGTTCCTTTGAGGTACCACATCCCTGCATGGCTGCTGCAGCACTCCTGGAGCAACAGAAGACAGAAGAGATAAATGACAGAAACATAACAAAAAGTAAAATTAAATAAAATTAGATCAGAACCGTCACCCGTCTTACACTGAGCAGCCGGTCGATGTCCGCCTTCGAGACGTCTCCAAAGTCCTGAGCCAGTCTGGTCTGTACCATGTTCCTCCTGACCCGGTAGTTCTTCGTAAACAGGTCGTACAGCAGTCGACGCTGCTGCAGGAGGAAACATACAAACACAGATATAGAATTTAAAACAATAGTTCAACATTTGGGAAATACTATTTGTTGCTATTTCACCCAGAGCTCAAAAATCCTCTAAATAAAACTCAGATTGAGAGGTTTGTTTTGTTTAAACTGAACACCAAGGCTTGTTTTTACAACTACTCAAAGTCTTAGAGTCTGGCCAAGAAGTAGTCAGACAAAAAATCCTCTTAAAACCAAAAGTTGTTGTTCTTATTTTATTCTTGATTAAACAAAAAGGCTTCTTATTATTTATTTATTTTTTTAACTTTAGAGGACATGCAGAATGCTGCCTTTGACGGACCCAGGCGAGGTGTTTCCTTCAGTCTACAACCTTCATGCCAAGCTAGGCTAAGCTAACAGCTATCTGACGCTTCATATTTAAGCATACAGAAATGAGTGTGTTGTTGATCTTCTTGTCCAATTCAGACAAAAAACAATAACCAATCATATTTATCTATAAAAAAAAAAAAAAAATTAAAAAAAGGTGCAATCTTTCGACATAAGCACCGCAAAGAGAAGGAGACACATCTTTACATTAGGAAATCTGACAAAGGAAGTCTTGTGAGGACATTTTAAGATGTGATTCATACTGCAAAAGCTTCATCCATCATTGCCTCCCATGTTCTATCATTATAAAAGAGAGGAACGAGAAGCATGCAGCTTTTTCACTTTAACTGTGCTAGATGCTGGCAAGCAGAACTGTGTCCTACTTCTTTTTTTTTTCTTTTTTTTTATCTGTGTTGCTTTGCAGTGATGCAACCAGCCAATCATCTCACTGTCACACTGTGTGGTTTCTTAACTTCATGTGAAATTCTGTGATGGCCGACATCTTCGACTCGAGGGTTTGTGGCGAGTTTTTGGTAAATGTCTACATGTTTTTGCAAGAAGAGACGGATGTGAGACGACTCTGAACCTCCTCGACGAGCCTCAGGGTTCTTACCTTGTCGAAATCCTCTCCCGTCTCCCACAGACCAAACACCTTCTGTTCATCAGATGCTGCTTTGCTCTGAGCGGGAAACTGAAGTCGGACAGAAACAGCGAGGTTAGAAAATCAAGTTCAAGTGGAAAGCTTTTTCAGCTGAGCTCCTTTAACATACAGAATCAGGGAGAGGAGTGGAAAAAGCTTCTGTTTTCATTCAGGCTGTCGAAATAACCCGTTCGTTTTGATTCATCAGTCGCAGAAAAACAACAAGTTTGAAACATTAAAACGCAGATTAACGGCCCTGATGACAAACACCACTGATCACACAACCCTCACAGCAAATTAGTTAAAACGATAAAAACCAAAATGCTATAAAGGCTTTTAGGTTCATTATCTTTTCTACGCTAGAAAAAAAAAAAACCTGCATTCGTTTAATAAGTCTGACAAGGTCTCTCCCCAACACATGACATGAGGAGGTTCTACAAACACACTAAAGAGTTCTACAAACACACAAGCTTACATACAGAGATGTGCTCAGGAACATCCAAAGTTTAGATGCATGGATTAAAGGGTGACCTTTTCTGTAACGCTACAAATTCACTCTAAATCTACCCCTGCACTTTTTAAAAGCTTGGAAAAAATGTCAAATATCGTTCAGAACATCTCTCTTTTGGATTCTTTCTATACTGTATGTCATTAAATTCTAAACGGACTTGAGCTTGTATAGCGCTTTTCTAGCAGTCTGACTACTCAAAGCGCTTTTACACAGCAGGTCACACCCTGATGACGGAGGCCATACACCGCCAACGGAGCAGCGGGAGCAGCTTTGGGTTAAGTGTCTTGCCCAAAGATTTATCAGACATGTGTGGCTGCAGGAGCTGGGGATCGAACCGCCAGCCTTTTTTTTTTTTTTGACAGGTTCACATATCAGTGACTAAAAAACTGCTCCGCAACCCACTTTTGCAACCAACCCACCAGTTGAGAACGTCTGGTCTAAATCACACAAATACATTGGCAGTGTTTCGGCACATTGGTAACATGACTGTAATTCAAAAAGTGTGTCATTTCTGGTTATTAAAAATCAAGGTATTATCCAATATCACGTGCCTAAGATGTATTCTAGCATCTTGAAAACCTTCGTTAAAAATGTTCTTGTGGGAGTTGCTTTGGGATTTTTTCAGCAGGACATTTTTTAAATGTGTCTCCCATGTTTGTCCAAAGCTGCCTTCAGAAGCTAAGATACCCAGCAGTCGTGTAGAAATATTCTCAATAATTAAGTGAAAACTCAGGAAATGTAAGAGAACATCTCCTGAAGAGGGGGGGAAATTGCCAAAATGTTGGTACATATTTTTTTTGGTTATGTTGTCAAGAGATGTGAGCTTTAAGGAACAGCGAGCAGCCTGGAAGAAAACACAATATCATTGTTGTCGTTTTGACGCCACAAACAAGAAAAGAAAACATCAAGTGAAATCTGTGCAAAAGCCAACAACTCATAGCCAATCTGTCCTTCCTCTCAGACACATTACTTGATCTTTTGTCCAAATGCCAGGCTGAAAATATGCAGAGTCCGAGCACTGCTGTGACCAGAAGGGCCAGCTTTAAGTGTCCAGACCAGGGTTACCCTCCTCACACATCCCACTGACACAGACCTGATCTCTGTCAGACGTCTCTGAACAATGAGGCCAGCAGTGATGCAGAGAGAGTCACCTGATTCAAGATCTGCCAGAGTTTACACACAACAAACCTGATTAGTCCCTCTCTGATCACTAATCAGCTTTACTTTGAGGCCAATAATTGGTTGCATAACAAAGATGGCGCCCAGCCACTCCCCCCTACAGTGACTAAAATCCTCTAATGTCAGGGAAACAGATTGGATAAGACCTAAGCCAGGACCAGGACCTGGCATGAGATCTGGCTGCTTAATGAAACAAGGCGCCACTCCCTGTCCTGTGAGCAAACACCACACCAAGGAAAACACAGCTAAAACAAACAACAAAAACAGGTCTGATCCATCTATATTAAGCCTTAAAACTAGAGTCTAAACATAGTGGAAGGACTACAAACACCAGGTATCAGGTGGCAGCAGGAACTACAGGGCAACCCGAGAAGGTCCGCATTGCTCCAGTGCATCGACTGCTTTGAAGACAAGAAAGCGCTCACAAAAGCAAAACGACCGTTAATGTCGTTATTCTGTTGGAGAAAACTGATAGGGTATTGTGCGTTCAAACTGCAGAGAGGGGAACCCACCCCCCCCCCCTCCTCCTCCTCCTCCTCCTCCTCCTCCTCAGCTTACACAGGAGGTTACAACTAGACTGGGACTAAAGCAGCAAGGACTCAATCCAGGACAAAGAGGATCATACTCTTGGATCCTGATGAGACAGAGGAACCCTCAGTCCGGCTTCTTGCTGAGGTGTGAGCCTTCAGTATGAAGCGAGTATGAACTGAAATCTAATCCAACTTATCGTTACTTCGTATCCTGGAGGACATGTTTGAACAATTGCAGTTCAACAGAGCAGACTAGCGGTTATCAAATGATTCTACATTAGAGCCACAAAAAAAAAAAAACTATCTAATGCAACTTCAGCAAAGATGAAACAGTTCTTATCATTCTAGTTTTTTTTTTTAAATGGCTAATGAAGGTCAATGAAGCTTTGTGTTAATTAGCATATGAAGCGGGAAGTGAGATCTGATCACAAGTTGTCACTGGAGACGGATATGGAGGCGCATGATCTAGCCATGTGCTAGTATGTTCCAGTAAATTGACAACATAACTAAAGCGATGCTACACTTATGTTCTCCTGTGTTTTGAGGAGAACACCCCTTTCCATAAAAAGGAACCGTCACACACACACAAAAAAAAAAGCATCATTTGATAATAATTTTAGGTCGCATTTCCCGCCCTGCCTGACAGTAACATCAGTTATAACAGTGAGAAAGATTAAGAGAAGAATACTCACAGGCACCAATATCTGTCTGCACGGGCTGAGCAGTATGGCCTCCTGCAGCATGTGATCCGAGATGGAGTGGAAGGCGCTCCGACCCACCGGCATGGAGGCCAGGTGGAGGTTTAGCAGCCTCTTAAACTCGTTCAGCGTCAGTACAAAATGCTTCCTGAAAGTCTTTTGCACAAAGTCCTGCAGCTCCAGAGACGACGCGTTGGCTCCGTTGCCGTTAGTGTGATCGAAGCCAGCGGAGGTGGAGCCGGGGTAGCCGTTGACGGAGCCGTTGGGGATGGAGGAGGAAGACGACGTGTCCATGGGTTCCTCCTCCCCGACGGGCTCCTGCTTGATGCGGACACTGGTTCCCGCCCTTTTTGCGTCCAGGTCCTTCTGTAAAGACGAGCGGTGGTCTTGTGCACGTTCCTGAGCCATCTTTAGACGCTGCTCCCCGCTTATTTGAACCGGCTCTGGACCCCACCCCAAAAAAAAAACATTAGCTACAAATGTTCATGTTATTCCTTTGAATTTTTGAATGCACCAAGGTGGATGTTAAAATTATAACTCACCAGGCTGAGGTGAATTCTTTGGCATGAAATCTTCTTTAGAGCAGTTGAAGACCTTTTCCAACCTTAAAGGACAGACAACAGGTTTGTACAGATTAAACACATTAAAGGGCACTTCTGTGACCGACGAGAGCACTCCATTATAGAAGCAGGAAGTCGTTTTTTAACCGCACCATCTCACAGGTGTTTCACACCTACGCAAAATGTGTACATCGTACTTTTCTGTTCAACATGTTCTTCTCCTTGAACTGTGAATGTGTTTGTAACAAATCAAACTGTCAATAAAGTGTCATTCTCTGCCGCTTCTCCTCCAGTTTGGATTTCTGCAGCAACAGGAGCAGGCTGCTGACATTTTCAGGAGTGCATGTGTGCAAACAGCTTCACTGTGACCTACTTGCTCTGGATGCCGAGCCACAGCATGTGCTGCCTGTGGGCCACATCTGGGTGTTTCTTAATGAAGTCTGCATCAGTAGGCAGCAGGAACTCCCAGCCCCGGTTGACTCGAGGAGCAGCGACATGCTCCAGGAACTCTTTAACATCCTCTGGAGGAAGCTGGGGGGGGGGGGGGGGAGGGGGGACCACAGGAGGAAGAAGACGTTAGTTCAGTTTATCTTCATGAAAAGAACAACTGAAGCCTCGGGGTGAGACGAGGAGGATGGAAAAGGCGTTCAGAAACACTACGGCTCAGCTTCTAAACAATCACAGACTGAGAAGAGTCTTATAACAAAGTGAAGAAGCTGTCTTTTCTTTTTTGAAAAAACATTTACAACAAATTCATACCATCCCTGCAGTATTTTGTAATTTATTTATACATTCCATGTCAGACTAAAGACAAGTCAAATTAAAAATAGTATCTCAAACTTCCAGAAACAACTTTCTTGCAAACTTGCCGAACATTCAACATCTTTTTTTTGTGGCATATCCAGATAATATGCAGATTTATGGTCCTAATTCTGCTACAGTATAAAAAATAATGAAATGCAATTTTTGCAAACTGGGTCCAACATTGTGATACGAGACAACAACAACAACAACAACCTCAACAGCAGAATGAAGCTCCCAATGTGCTACTACCAGAGCAAACATCATTCCACAACAGAATACATCATTCTGTGGACAGACACTGAAATTAGATGTCTTGTCTGACTCGTCAGTGTGACTGTTTTGAAGGGGAAAAAAAAGGATCTCCTTGCTAATGATCCATGTTCAAAAGCCGTGACACATTGTTTCCACAGCAACACATGACAATTGGTCAGTGAGGTCTGGACACACATTTCCCCTTTAATCACTGAGACTCAAATAAAAAGTCTGAAAGAGCAGATCTGAGACAAATCTGATGTTCCTGCAGTCTAAACAAAGTCTGCAGTCAAAAATGGAAAATAATAATAAGAAAAATAAATCCTTTGCAACATACAGTTACTGATGTACAAAATGAGCTAATATTAGTTTAAGCCAGCGTCAAATGTCCTTTCCAAGCTGCAGTGATCGGAGGAGTGATTCTTACTTTGATGATGGCTGCGATCTCTTTTCTCATCACAGAGCGCTCCAGAGTGAATCTCCACATCTACAATAGAAGGAACAATGAGTCACTATGATTTTATAACCACGTCAAAAGAAAAACACATCTCGAGGCCGTACACTGCAAAAGGTCTCGAGCACGGTGAGGGAAAGCAGCTCACCACAAAGTCTCTGCCACGACAGAGCACTTCAGCTGGGACGCCACTGTGAGGACTGCAGGTGTTTTTAGGATAGAGAACATCACTGCAAAGAAAAACAGGAATATTGCTCACCTGACAGACCAGTAAGTTTATCAAAATAAACCAGAAAGAACAAATAGTCTCTTATTAAAGGCTGAAAAAGCGTTCTCGTGCAATGTGAGATACACGTCATTTTGAATAACACCTTTCGATCTGTGTTTAAACCTGTTGTGCCTTTTAAATGATGCTGCACTGAAGCAGTTGTCTCACCTCTTAACAACCCAGTTCCCCTGAACCAGCAGCGCCACCTGCTGGATGCAGCGCAGCACTGCAGTCGAGTCGGTGCCAGAGGCGAGCAAGCCCATCAGGTTAGCAAACGGCATCACTTTGACTAAAGAAAAAAAGAGGATAGAAAACGAGAAACATGTCTTTCAGAGGAAGTCAAAAAAACTGTGAGAGCGAGAGTAACAAGACTTTAAAAAAAGATACACGATCGAACTGTAAACAAGCCTTAGCTTTGGAAAACACAAGACAAGAGAATTCTGCACTTCTTTTTGAAATGAATTGAATATTTCTGTAACTGAGGAGGATCAAGTTTTTTCTGGCATCAATTCTAATGTTTTGTCGCCCCCACCTGGTACAAACAAAAACTGCATGAGAAACACAGGCTGTCTGATAACTGAGCTGCTGTCTAAATTATAAAAAAATATATATGATCGTCAAAACCAGATGCTGCAGACAGACAGACAGACGCTGGATCATTTTGTATCTATGTGTCATCAGCCTACCGTTCTTCATCAGGGTCTTCACTTGGTCTCCGAGCGGCAGAGTGCGGAGTTGAGCCATGGAGAGTACATTACTGGGACCAACAGGCTTCACACTGACAGGTAGGGGGGGGAAAAGGAGAAACAGGGGGGTAAAGTCTCTTTTGATATATTAGCTCATTTGGCTCGCTTAAGCAGGAAGTGAGATGAATACTTACACTTTTTCCTCTGCTAGAGGAGGCATCAACATGGCCAGGTACTCCCTACAAGGAAAGAGGAGCAATAAGAGGTCAGGATGTTAAGTGGGAACTAGAACCAGAACTAAAGGTGAACCCAGAGATCTAAACTCTGTTTGACTATCTTTTTTTCTTTATAAAGCTGCATCTGTAGAAGCTAGCGAGGACCAAAGCTCGCCGACAGATACAAGGCAGGGGGTCTGTTTTCAGAGCAGATTTAGTAAAATCCTGAATCAGAAATTAGATCTGAAATGGGTTGTAATGCTTGATAATGTATTTTTTTTTGCATCTGTATGACAGTATGATTGTTTAAGATTGAGTGATATGAACATTGAGGAAACACTGTAAATGCTGTTTGTTACCGAAACAAAGAAAATGTTTTTTTACCAGAAAAAAAATAAAATCTACACTCCCAAAGTCATAAAAGCAGGAAATATATTAAAATGTTATCAATTGATACTCACTTTGGAGTTTTGACCAGTTCAGAGTTCTCCGATGCATCCACCGACTGACAGAACAGGTACTGCCTTTCATGCTCGGAGCGACTATCCTGGATTTTTAAAAACAAGGTCAGATGGTGCAAACATTTCACAACTAGAGCGACAGCCAACAATGTCTGGAGAAAAAATATTGAATTAAATTTAAAAAAAAAACTATAAATACTTCAGTTAAATGCTCTCTCACCCTGACTCCGTGGTAGTGCAGGTGAGCCCACGGCTCCTCCGCCTGCTTCTTCTGGAGGAACTCGTACGACTGAATCCTCCTCTGACGGGCCTGCTCAGACTCGGGACGAGCAAACCTCACCTGGATAAGATGGACATGCAGACATGATGTTTTCAGAGAAATGACAGGTTCATATCGACACATTAACAATGCGTAATCATGGGTTAGTTTGTTAGTGAGCGGATGTGAACTCTCAGGTTTTACCGTTATGGCCTTGACTTCTTCCTCAGCTTCATCCTGTGAAGAATCACCGCCTGCAGACATGAAGCCTCTGGTTATATAACTGTCATTATATTTGACCACACACGCTTGGTACAATACTTTAATCCATTTTCGACATCTGATAAAAACGGCCAGAGTGATTTTTACCTTAAAGATAGGCAAAACGTGTATGTGAAAATATACAGAAATTAATAAAAAGGGGGCGCTGGTGACGCAGTGGGTAGTGCACATGTCCCATGTATAAAGGCTATAGTCCTCCAAGCGGGCAGCCCAGGTTCGATTCCAACCTGTGGCTCCTTTCCCGCATGTCAATCCTCTCTCTCTCTCTCTCTCTCTCTCTCTCTCTCTCTCTCGACTGTCATATCTCTCTCTCTCTCGACTGTCATATCTCTCTCTCTCTCGACTGTCATATCTCTCTCGACTGTCCTCTCTCTCTCTCTCTCGACTGTCCTCTCTCTCTCTCTCTCTCTCGACTGTCCTCTCTCTCTCTCTCTCTCTCTCGACTGTCCTCTCTCTCTCTCTCTCTCTCGACTGTCCTCTCTCTCTCTCTCTCTCTCTCGACTGTCCTCTCTCTCTCTCTCTCTCTCGACTGTCCTCTCTCTCTCTCTCTCTCTCTCCAATAAAAAGGTACAAAAGCCCAAAAATAAACCTTTAAAAAATAAAAGAATAAACATGAAGGCATTTACATTATTCCAGAGGAATTTTGAATGAAAAAAATAAAACAGCAGACACCTTCATTGGCAGCCTCCCTCTCTCTGGTTTTGTTGTCGGCCTTGTCGAGGTACGAGAAGCTGGGTCTCATCTGCAGGATTCCAGTCAGAGGGGTGACGTGAAGCTCACCTGTTGACACGAGACAATAAAAACATCACAAACTGAAACTGCACTCAACGAACTGTGCTTACCTGAGATGTCATGTTAGTACGTTATGAAGATAAACATGTTGTAATATAAGTTAAATAGACTAAAAGATAAGATAAACAAAGTCACACTGATAAAGGTTCATATGGACGATGTGAACACACTGCATGATTGACCTTTGTGAATTTACAAAGAGCAGGTTACACAAATAAAACACAAGTAACGCTGCGCAGTTCAGACCTTTGCGGAAAACAGCGGCGGCATATCTGGACGTGTTGGTGGTGGCCTGAATGGAGGAAAAGGTCTGTTTGTCCATCATTTTCCTGCAGAAGGAAAACAAAGAATCTGCATTAGTCTTAAAAAACGTGGCAGCTATTCATCCTAGGTATAAAAGAAGAATCTGACGTTGGTCGACATTCTCGTCTGAGGCGAGATGAGAAGATGACGTTCTGAAAGTGTGTGCTCTGAATGACAGAAGCGGCAGAGTTGTCATTTTTATTCCTCACTTGATGAGGGGTAAACGTACGCTGTGTAGGTGTTGGTCTCATCGTACGCTGTGCCGTCCACATTCAGAGCGATCTGCTCTCCTTTGCTGCGACAGTAGTTTGGACTCATTGTGTTGATTGCCATCTCCAACTCCACCTGCATGACAATATACATATTCCAATATATATGGTAGAGGAAAACATCTGTAAACTTTTTCAAGAGTCATGGAAGATACATTAAGAAACAAATAACTGTTGTTTACCCTCTGCTGCTTGGGTTTGATCCTCGCTGCTAAGTGGTTGACATCATCATAGGTCATGGTGGATGGTCGGACAGGGTACTGTGTCACAGATAACATAGAGGGTCGTTAGTCAGGGACTCACCAACGGCCTTTAAAAGAAGTGAAATGCATTTGAATAAAGTACAACTGAAGGAGTCATCACCTGGAAGAGATAAAGCTTATCTGCAAGACTTTTGGCCAGGTAAACATCAACCTGAGAGAAAAAGAAAACATTGATCAAAGTTATTTGATTATTCTGATTGCCTGGGTTTCATATCAGACCCGCTTGTGATTGTTACTGATGCTGCTTGGGTGTGTTTTGTGTTGTGTGTCGCGTCTTTGCTGAGAGGCCGAGATCTCATCGAGATTACAATAAAACGTCATAAATAGACATCATTATAAAATCAAGTGTTTTTCTTATCTGCCTCATTCATTGATTCTGTTTTGCAGCGCTACATAATTGTCGTGGCTCATGCTACCTAACACAGATGTTGTCCCAGAGCTGCGAGCATACAACATTTCAATAAGGGGAAAATGAGAGAACTGCTACACGACACAGAGCCATTGTTAGCAGAGAGCAACACTTCATCCCTCCATATAATTCACATATTAAAATGTGTTAAAAGTCCCGTTTATTCAAAATCAATACTTGAGGTCATGACATTGATTCTGACCACGGATTATTTTATATCTTCCAATAATTGAAAATTGCATCTGTACCAGAATAAAGTAGACAAAGCGATACGTTAGAAGCCTTTCTGAATATTGGAAACACATTTTAATTGACAATTAACACATTTAATTATATTGTTGTCAACAAACTTTAATAATACGATAGTAAGGGGAGTCAGATATCCTGGCGGTTAAGTTGCACGCCCCATATACATTAAGGCTCGAGACTTTGTCGCAGTGGCCGTGTGTCCTAATCCGACCTCTGCTCTTTGTCGTATGGCTTCTGCAATATTTAGTCAGCTAAAGAGTACTTCTGGTTCCAAATAAACAAGTTCTTTCTGAATCTACCTAAAAAATTTAGGACGGTATCGGTATGCCACTCATACACAAGTCTCTCTGTAAAGTTAAATGATTAATATGTACGTTTTTTTAATCCATTGGATTTGTATTAGCCATTACACACATTCACTGACTGACTCGGCATCATGAATGAAAAATAGAAGATCTCTAGTTGTCATGTCTGATCGCTAAACGTGGATCTATCAGCGATATCCTGGTTCAACTTTCAACACAACGTGTTTAGAATCCAGAGAGGCCGTGTATTTAACACTGTGTGTAAGCACAAATGCGTCCCAGCTGAGCAGCATGTCACTCTACACTCTGGGTGTAACATACAAAGCTATCGTAGCATCTGGTCCTCGCAGAAAGCTTTGTGGATGTTTACGCATTTCTCCTTTGAAAATTTACAACAAGGGAGTCAAAAGAGAAACCAAAAAACACAGAACAGCACAGGTAGGCACAATAATAAACACATTTGATCTGTCATTATCCAGTTAAATGCCCTGGCTTTTTAATCTTGGATAACAGACGAATAAAATGTACATTTAATTAGCAGGTTAAAGCCGATTGTGGGTTCGAATAGTTACAGCTTCATTCTAAAACTTCTCCTGTACCTCTTCTATAATGGGGTCATCATCATCCCCGCTGGCCATATTGATGTGAACAGAGCGAGGAAGGGGAGGGGAGATGAAACAAGAGGAGCCGCAGCAGATCTTAAGAGATCCAACCTGGAAACAAAGACACACTGATTTACAGAATTGCACACTTACATCTATACACTGAAACTGAAGTGGTTACACCCCAGACTTGTCAGCTGACAGGCTGCTGGTGCAGACTGAACAAGAGCGATATGAATCATAATATCAAGGTTACACAAGATTAGATCACATAAGCATTTGGTTGTCAGGTTGTTCATGACGTACACAGAAGAAAACAATCCATGTAAAAGTCAATAAACAAATGATCAGGCAGTCTGTTCAGTGAGGTTACATCTGACACAACCAGGTACAACTCACATGGTGCAACACAATGAAATCTTCCAAGTTGACTGACTGATCTTTTAAAACAAGACTGTGACACATTTGTTACGTTAAGTTAACACGTTGAACAGATTCACATATTAATATTATAAAACAGTAAACAAGTTATTCCTGTCAAACTGGACTCGTTAGCTTCATTAGCAGTAAGTACTCATAGGCCTGCACTACAATGCTGGTCGAGTTGTATCATTATATATATAAATGTAAAAGACATGTCAAAGACAACACAGTTTAACTAAACCTACTCGTGTTCTGCACACAAAGAAAAACGTAAAAAGAAGCGAAACTAGTGAGTTCACATGCAGGCAGCCGGCTAAACGTTGCCTAGCCTAGCATTCAGAAGCTAGCCTGGCGTGCTAACATGAATAAAAAATAACACAAAGATTTGGTTTTTACTCATTTTGTTTAAAACGCAGGTCAAAAAAATGAATTCGGCTCTCACCTGCACACTTCACGGACCTTGTTTTGGCTACCTCATTCGTGTGTTACATGTGCCACAGCCCATAAATGAGGGTGCGCAGAGGTGAAGCAGTTCAGACTAACTCAGGATGTGGAGGTACCATGTTGACTCTGCTCCACTCGGACACGTGGGGAGGAGCTCCTGCCCACAATGCACAGCGAGATCAGCACTAGGTGTTTGTTTTTAATGTTTGTTTTTGTCACTTATTTACTACACACTGGACATTCAGGTTGTTAGGATACAAGTTCATTACCTGGAGAATATTCTTTTATTCGATCGGTAAAGAAAAGATTATGGCAGCGGTGGGATTCGAACCCACGCCTCCGAAGAGACTGGAGCCTTAATCCAGCGCCTTAGACCGCTCGGCCACGCTACCTCACGTTGAAGACACTCGGATTTCACGATAATATATTAACAAATGAGGAGATTTGATATGATAAGATATAAGATAAATCTTGATAGGTGGAAAATGTTTTTTCCCCATAAAACAAAATCGAAAAAGTAAAAAAAAAAAAAAAAAAAAAAAATCGAAATGTCGGAAATAAAAAACAAATTTGGAAGAAAAAAGTTGAGATGTCAGGAATAAAGTTGACATTTTCAAAATAAAGTTCAGCAAAAAGATAAGACCCACTCATCGTTAAAAAAAAAAAAGAGCTTTAGATAGATAGATATTGATCCTGAGGGAAATTCAAAGCATCCAGTAGCAGGTTACAAAGACATCACATGAAACATTTGTTACAAATTAAACCACAAAACCGACTCCCCCCCCTCCTCCCATACATATATATTAACCAGAAAAAAAGATTTAAAGAATACCCCTAGATGAATCAAAACTTAAACTGTGCAATTAAAAATAGACTTATACAAGAAATGTACATAACTAGTGCAAAGATTAAAAAAATATATATATGTGCAATTTAAACAAGAACCTATAAACAGTTGAGGAAAAAAAATCTGTAATTAGACCTGAATTAAAAAATAAGAATAAAAAAGTGTTGACCTTCTGAAGTTGTGTTGTTTATATATGTACAGCGTTGCTTTGACATGAATCAACGATTTTGCCCTCTTTACATTTTTGTTTGTTGCTTTTGAACAGACGCTCCATTATTATTATCTTGACTGCATACAGGATAAGAACATTTATTTTTCAAGAAGTATGTCTTTGCTAGGTTGTGGTACAAGTAAGCTGAGATTGCAAAACAATAAAAGGTGAAAGACAAAATTATGAGATGAGATGAGATGAGATTCAACTTTATTGTCATTACACATGTACAAGTATAGAGTAACGAAATGAGGTTTTGCATCTCACCAGAAGTGCAAATAAGCAGAAAGTGCAAGAGTCTGTGCTATGTACAGTAATTACAAAATTTACAGATGTAGACTAAAAAAAGTGAATTATTAGGTATATATGGATGGCTGGATTAATGGGATGCTATAAATATAAATAAATGCTATAAATATAAGTGTATTTTTAGGATTATAATATACAGATTAAGATGCAGTGAGCATGCTATACTAATAATATACAGATTAAGATGCAGTGAGCATGCTATACTAATAATATACAGATTAAGGTGCAGTGAGCATGCTATACTAATAATATACAGATTAAGGTGCAGTGAGCATGCTATACTAATAATATACAGATTAAGGTGCAGTGAGCATGCTATACTAATAATATACAGATTAAGGTGCAGTGAGCATGCTATACTAGTTTACAGATAATATAAAGAATATGGACATAATATGAACATACTATAATACAGTAATACAGGTGGATGAGAGATGTGTGTGTGTGACCAGGAGGAGTGGTGGGGGGATGATGGGTGTGAGGTGATATGCAGGGGAAAGGGGGGGGGGTCAGCAGGGGGCGGAGAGAGAGAGGGAGAGAGAGAGAGAGACAGAGTTCAGAGTTCGGGGGGGTAGAGTTCAGTAGAGTCAAAATGTTTTCAAATTCAAAGATGAAGTCACCAGTTCAAGTTAACTTACCTTATTGCAGACGTACTTTTAACTTTGAACTAAAGCCTGTCTCTTGTTATTTTCCTTATTTCTTGCTATTAGATGTGTGAGGATTTTGTTTGTAAGATTAAATACAAGTTGGAATAATTTCAAAAACCACAAAATAACAGAAAAATAATTTTATACCGATTTATATGCAATTTAATGTTCATCCTTCTGACTTGCGGACAAATTGTTTCAGTTTCAGACATTTCATGTCAGAGTTGTAGCCCGGAGAAAAAGACAAAGAAATAGAGACAAGCCTTTACCCAAAAAGCAGATTAAACTTTATTTACATTTTTCTTTCTTTAACATGCAATCATAAAACAACTTTGTTAACGTTTGGGTCAAAGAAAGTAAACGTTACTCTTTATTTGATTCTGCAGTTTTTCCTCTTTCATGCATTCATGAAGCAAATAGGTAAGTAAAGGTGGAGATTAAAGAAAAGAGGAAAAAGAAACAGGAAAAAGAAACTCATTAACTATGCTGCTAAACTAAGACTGAAAGAACACACACACACACACACACACACACACACGTAGCACTGTTAGCAAACATCCTGTAATATAAAATGTAAACTAGCCTGGCTATCGGTCAGACAAATGAACCCCCGTGGCCTTTTTGTGATAGAAATGTGAATCTAGAATTACTCCTCCATTAGCGCCCAGGCTTCTTCAGCTTTCATGTAGTACTGGTTTGCCAGTCGACCTTTCATGGCCGCCATGGCAGCTTCTGCCGCTTCTGTGAACAGATCACCTAAAACGAGAGAAGGTTTAGGACGTTAGGATGAAGCTAGAGATCATTATCTGCAGCAGGGTATGTATTTTATTTCTCTATGCTATTTAAAAAGTCCTAGGGCATGCTTCGTTAACCTTTAAATATACTGCAAATGTCACAGATTTAAACCACAGCATCAAGTCCTACTTCATTGTATTGGATGTATAATGTATCTGTTCCTATCAATTAACTATAAATAAACTCTTAAGCAAATTACATATATTCATCAAGCTGAATTGTTTATCAAGAGTGTTATTTCAAGCATGCATGAGGTAGGATTTTAATTCTCGTAAAAAAAAAAAGACTATCGGAGTATTAGACTATATTTATCACAGCTGGGTTTGTTGGACAAGCATGAAGTCGAACCTGCTCTCTGTGGGTCAGCAGTGAGGTTGTGTCCTCCTTCTTGGTACATCTCTGCCTCTCTGGCCAGCAGCAGGTGTCGAGGCTCGTCCTGCGTCCCATCAAACTCTCCCCCCTCATCGTGGTCTGTCGTGTTCAACACTCCGTCGTACCAGTGGATCGCCTCCTTCCAGTCCTGCTTTCTGAAAAATGTAAATGTAAAACACAAAAAACATTCAGCATCACAAACAGAACAATCCTGCTTCTTGGATTAAAAAAAAAAAAATCATCTCAAGTTTCCACTAGGGGGCGGTATTGCCAATGTCTGAGATATCAGAATTCTGGCAAACTTCAAAACAAGAGTGGGTCCAAATTTAACCCTGTGTCACTGACCTGTCAGCTGGCAGACTGATCCCAGTGTCAAAGCCTCTGGCCACTGTGATCATAGCCGATCTCTCTCCAGCCTCGGCTGCCAGCAGCAGATATTTAAAACCCTTCATCCTGTTTCCTGCATTATCCTGCAAACAACAGAAAACAATGTCAGAGAAACAAAGGTGCATTCGGTACAAAAACCAAAAGATTTATTCCTATAAGTTTAAAAAAAATATTAAAGAAAGTGCTTTTTACCTCGAACTTCAAGTCAGGCAGGATGTGATGAGGCAGCTGCATGTAGCACTGTCCTAACGCTACAATGGCCTCCAGCTCTCCACACAGAGCTGCTCTCTCCAGGTGGAACATGGCCGAGTCCTGATCCCACTGCTCGTCCTTCTCACAGAAACGACCCGCCTCGTGGTACCGCACCATCGCCAAGTGGACCTACACGGAAAAAGGGTGATCGAGGATAAACTCTCCAAGTTACACTCAATGTCGAAACAGAGGAAAACAATAAAACAGGAGGTTAAGAGGATTTCTGCAATATTTTACATTTCATACTGTGCAATATCTATTTTATATTTCTGCAATATCTATTTATATTCTGTTATGCTACCACCTGTAAATGACTTTTTTTATTTTCTTCTTTTGTTGTTTTTAGCTGAGGATGCTTGTATGTGTGTGCACTTTAAGGTGAAGCCAAATAATTTTGTTGTACAATTGTATAATGACAATAAAGACATTCTATTCTATTCTATTCTATAAATCACCGCAAAATACAAAACTGTCTTATTAGTCTAACAGCAGCATATGTAGTTTTGGCTAGGCTAACTTTGTGGTTGTCATTTTCTGTTGGCATAATCAGATAAGAAATCGTAGTTTTAATTTCTTATGCATTTACTGTAAACATACTCAGATAATGCTGTATTGAAATATATTTGGCAGATAAACGAACATAGGATTAACGCTGGATTAAAACTGGGATAACATATTTTATATTTCATGGGGAATTTAAGGGGTCGATATTTTTCATTGAACACCAGAAAGTTAGTTTGTATGTCCCAGCTGTAGTCTACCTGACCTCCAGTATTCTACATTAGCTCATTGTAGGTCGTCAAGAAAGAGCAAAAACTTTTGTATAAAAAATACTACTAAGCAGCGAAAAAAAATGTCAGTGTATCCAGTTTATAAACAAAGTAGTATACATACAGTATTACATATAAAATCATCTACAAGCCAGTCAGATTTCTTTTTACCTTCCCGAGGTTCGACTGGCCAATCTTTGTCTGCAGCAGAGCGTTGAGCCGCTCCACCTCTGTGGCCACGCAGGACGATCTGTGGACGTGAGCGCGAGACGAGTGGTAGAAACTCCAGTTTTCCTCAGTCAGCTGAGGGGAGAAAAGAGGGAGTGAGAATGTCTACATCTATTTTACATCACGGCAATGAAAGAAAAAAACTAGATAAAGGAAATTAATCGTGAAAAATATTAAATTCAGGGGTGTACTCATCCAGAAAATGTAGCCTTAATTTAAAACTCCTGTGGGGAGCTTTTGATTTGTGTGGACTTTGGCGCCCCCTGTGGTCAATGTTGTACCACTTACCAATATGTCTTTGCTAATTTTGTCCTGTGTAGTTATAAGTAATAAATCTCACACTGATTTCCTTTAACCATCAAATGTATCATTGCTAATCAATAATCTTTGCCATCGAAGACGTAAAAAATGTTTTGGTAGCGTGGTAATCACCCGTCTGACACCTATCCTCTGGCAAAGGTTTCACATATTAGAAATAACATTCTACAAATATTAAATCTTTAAAGCTATTGTCTGGCTGTTTCATAAAGCGAATACAATTCCTCACAGGAGGAAACAGATAAATGAAACATTTCAGCTGCGAGCAGGAGGAGTACACCCCCGCTGGCCTCGGTGAATGCAAAATCATGTAAAGCGTGAAAACAGCACACAAACACAAGTTATCATGGAAAGAGTCATGAGAACAGTAGAGTTGATAAAGAGAGGTAAGATGGTGTTTCAGTTCCAAATCTCATCTGCGTGTTTAGCAATTCTCCTCTTTCAATTTCTTTTCAGGAATTAAAGAACGAGTTGACCTGGAAAAGCTGCAGCTTGTCGAAGCAGTAGCTCAAATCAAAGCCTCATGCTTTATAATGCTTTAGCGTAAAGCTGGCACAGAAATGCACAGGGGGCAAAATCCCAGATTTTAAGGCCTCCATGCAAATAATCACCCATTCGTTGTCAGGATTGTATGAATTTAAAGCTGCAGAGACTCTCGGAGGAGCTACCATCTTCCTCTAGTGAGGGAACACAAAGAGCAGCAGGAGTTGATTAGAGGGAAGGTGAGGGATGGTTTTCATTGTTAAAAAAAAAAAAAAAAAAAGGGGTGAAAACAGAGTGAAGAAAGAAAATTAGGGGGAAAATCAGAGGGTTATTTGATGTCGTCGATGATGAAGGTGAGGATGACATTTGCACACTGATGTCTCTACGTTTTGTTTACCCGTCTGAAACTGTCCTCATCCGACTCAGAGTAATGTCTGTGGGAGCGATGATTGGCCTACGTGACGATACAACATGCATTCATGAAAGTCATGTCAGAAACAGTTCAAATACATGTGAAGAAAAATAAATGTCAAGAGACTAACAGCTGCTGAGAGGAGTGAAGCCAAAGGAGAGTGAACGAGAGACAGAAACAAGAGAAGTCTCACATGTTTATAAAGTGTTAAAAAACAACCTGGTGATTCAAGATGTAAAACTAGTTTAAACACATTTAATCCTCAGAAGCTACAACATATTTAAAAGATATTTAGCAAAGTGATTATGTTAATTAATGTCAGACATAAAATACTTTTGTTGGCATAGTTCATCTGTACATAATGGATGTTTTGTATGTATTTTTTGTTTGTTTTAAAAATCAATTCTGGACATTTTGGTCCAAAATCATTCCAGTCAAATGGAAACCTTTACCCCGTCTACGTTGTCATTTGGGTCGCCTTCACTCCTCCTCTCGCTGGGGTAGCCGCTGTCACTTCCGCTGTCGGATTCCTGACGACAGAGAAGAATGAAAATCATTTATTTGTCAGACTCAGGACTTACAGACTGTTGGACCAGCTGGGTTTATTTTTTAAATTCAGCCTTGTTACGACATCAATCATGACTACGTGATCATTCAAGTTGCACCACAGAGAGAAGTTTTGCAAAACAGAAATCTTATGGGGCCTAATTTAATTAAAGCCACAGTGAGGAGTTTTTAGTGGATTATGAAACATGCTGAAATGAACACTAATGAGCTACTAAAGCAAAAGAGACCACCAATATGAAGATCGACTATTTATAGATAATAGTTTTTAACAGATGAAACCACTGCTGGGGGCGTAAGGTGGCAGACCAAGTGATTGACTGGAAGCTACAGAAACATTTTTATTTTTTTATTTTTACATTTTCTGAAGCATGAATCCTCAATGAGTGATAAATCTGACTATTTAAAGAAAGCAGGATGAGACTTTTTGTTAAAAAAAAAAAAAAAAACAAGACCTACACACAGGACAGAATCAGAAAGAGATAAGAAGTATTGCTTTGTCCACTGGGGGGCGCCAAAATCGACACAAACCAAAAGTTCCACACAGGAGCTTTTATATAATATTTCAATGTAGAACTTTCTTACTACAGTGTGCTCCACGATTTCAAGTGGCTCCATCGACCGTATAAAGTGAGAGGCTCATTTCAGCCAGAAAGTTCATGGGAACTGAAACTACGGTTGCCTGAGAATTATTTTTTTTTTTTATGTTTGCCACCTGCCGTAATTATGACCTTAGATCAATATAAGTTTCTTACATCTTTTTCCTGTAGCTTATTCGGTTACCAACTAGCTATTAGTTAAAAAGCCTCTCTGGTGACTTTATAATCTAAATTATAAGAGGACTGGTTCTTAGCTGGAGCGACCCAGTGAAGGACTAATTAGTCTTCGAGTCATCAAATCATGTTGTCATATAATACGTCTAAATTATTGGTTCAAATAAAAGTCATGGCTCAAGACAAAATGTAAAGGTATCTTTAAGTTTTAGTCCTTCTCGACTGTAAACACGGAGGTTTTTTGACCCAGTAACATTTTTAATCCACTTCTCTGACCTTAACACATAAACACTGATCTTATTGACTTAGTCTGTACCTTTGGTGTCATGCCCACTGAAAAGTTGCTCACCTTGTGTTCACCTGTGTTGTTATTGTTGAGTCGTTCATATTCATACATCCCAGTTAAAGTGTATCCTGTAAAAGGTGGAGATAACACATTTAGAATCTGGACAACACAATTTATTTCATTAAACACGGTTAACATGTGCAGTGTGTGATATTGTCTCCATGTACCAAAGGGGGACTTTCCCATATATCCTGATGCAGCCAGTGGGGAACAGGGCAGGATGAGAGGGGAGCAGGGCACAGAGTCCACGTCGCTCATGCTCTCGTCTGCAGACGACGTCTCAGACAGGCGGGACAGCAAAGGAGGAGCCCGGCCCACTGAAATGGTGCGAACACGAGGAGAGCCACAGGGCTCCTCACAGCCCCGCAGCACCGTCTGAGCCGACTTCTGCGATCAAAAAATGAGGAATAACTCTTCAGGACATGTCAGCAGTGAGCAGCAGAATAAACAACAAACACTGAAGAAGAGAATAGTGTATTATAATTGTTATGCTAATGCTTTTAAATGAGCTCCTCTCCCTATTTTCAGCTGCAGATCCGTTCTTTTTCGCTGATCAAAAACTAATCTTCTCTCAGGAAATAAGATCCCAGCGGAGCAGATGAGCAGCGTCTATAAAAACATGACAAGTTGTGATTACGAGCAGTTTGTTGGTGGAGTCCATCTGGGACTTCTCCGCAGGTGAAATATCGAAAGGCGTCAGGCCCATACTCTTGCAGATCTTGTTACACAGGTGGGAGTGGAAGAACAGCGCCATGCCTCGCACACCTGCAACACAAGTATGAATGACACAGCTTCTTGGATAATGTCAAACCAGTGCTCGGCTCGTGTACGCTGCAGAAATAGAAAAGATGAGGGACCTAGATTTCCATCTCCAAAGTCGGTGCCCTTCTCTGTGTGGATCTGAGGGTCAGTGTAGAGATCTCCGACTCCCTGGATGTCAACAACGATCAGCTGGTGACCCGATCGCTCAAAGCTGAAGTGACTAAAGGCCTGATGGGTACATGAGAGCAGAATAAATAAAAGATGGCTTAAGTCATTATTATCTGTATTAAGACTATGAATACCAAAAGGCACAATCACTCACCTGTGGAGTGAGACGAATGTTGTCGTCCCTCACAAAGCCTGAGTTGGAGTTGTATTTGATGTATTTGCCCTCGATGTAATGTTCCAGGTGGAAGAGAGGTTTATCTGGTCTTTCTGCCATCTCCACAACGCACATCTGCATGATGTCAACCTGCAATTCCAAACAGACAAATCAGTCGTCTGAGTCTCACACACGTCAAGGCTATAATAGGCGTTTATTCACCGTCTTTGGTGATTAAATGGCTTCGATAAGAAAATGATATTCAAATGTATATGTACCTGTTTAGGAGGTCGGTGACGGTTGAACTCCTCTCCCCAGAGTTTGGCCTCCATTTGCAGCCGGACGTCCTCAAAGTAAACACCTCTGTCCACTTCCTCCATGTAACGCTTGGCCACATAATTGGACGCCGACTTCCAGTTGCTGCTGTGTGAGAAATTGGAGAGTTTCTTCCTGGAGGAAAAAGGAAATAAAAGTGAGAAACACCACATTATTAAAACCTTATTCAGAAGAAGAAGAAAAAAACACAACAAAAGCTGATCAGAGGATAGAAAGTCCAATCTGGTTCAACCCGACGGAAGCCAAATGTTACAGGAACAAAATACCACTTTCAGATGTAGAGATTTCCTCTCTTCAGGACTTGACTTGTTTGTGCTTGTTGGGCTGGCTCTGTCTGTTTGGGTGTTTTCTGTGGGATGCTGCAAACAGCAAACAGCTGAGATGCCGCTCTTTAACATTTCCCACATAACTAAAGACCTTCATCCTCTTTTCTCTTTCATTCTGCAATGTCGCACACAAACCTAAACACAGCCGAGCCGTGACAGAATCACATATTTAAATTTAGTAAATATCAGGGGAGTTAGAAAAGTTAAAAATAAAAAAGTTCCAGTGCCATCATGGAAGACTTCAGTGAGAACCATCGTTGGCCCCCGAGTCTGACAGCAGCATCCTCTTGAGTCAGGGCCAAACATTTGAGGAATTTGGTCCTGCACTTCCTAAAGGCGTCCATCTATGAACGACAGAAACCCCTCGTTTGGTTTACACTGAGACCATGATGGCCTGGACGACTCAAACATGAGGGCAATAACCGCTTGATGAGAACTGATGAATGTGGAGAAATGTTTCTACTCACGTTCTGAAGCACTCCCTCATGGCCCCTTTCCCAAACGGCTGTGAGAAACCAGGAAGAGGAAATGAATTGGGCAAGAGATAAGACGCAAGAAGAATGTGTAGCATGTGTCTTTTTTTTTTAAATAATATATATTTCACTACACATATTGTCAAAACTGGAACATTTTAGAGCGTAAGAATACCTGGGCACCCATCTTTATGTGGACCTGGTCTTGAGCCCATTCTCCTGTGATGGCGTTGTACCTGTGAATTAAATAAATACATGTATGACGCTTGAAGATGGTCTTTAAATTACAATCAAATTAAAAACATTAATCACATAGATTCAATCAGAATGAAATATCCAAGGAGTTATTAACTCAATATCAGTGTTAGCATGTGGCCAAAAACGCAAATAGCTACAGCATCAAAGAGCTGCTAGAACGGCTGGAAACTTTGAGCCGTGTCACATTTTGAAAGGAGAAGTGCTGAATGAATCCATTTACAAGTCTAAAACAACCATTTCTGATCATTTATTAACCTTGAAACTAAACATTAGCTGGTTTCAGATTCATGAACAGTATGTTCGATGCCTGTTATCTTTACATATTGACTGACTGACTGACTGACTGACTGACTGACTGATGGTTACACAATGTAATTCGAGGAGGTTATTGTTTTTATCTTTTCACACTACAAATTGTGAAAGACAAAAAGAACAAAAACTTTTCCGCTAATTCTCCTGCAACTCCTATCAAGAGCAGCAGCTGTGAGACTTTCCATGAGCGGGTCTCGAATAGGTCACAGAGGAGACCCTGTGACCCTGCTCTGTGAGGAGTAGACTAAATGGCACTTTCCACCTGTTAAAACACAAATCACCCCTCCCCCTCCCCCCGCTGGACCGTCTACAGCACTGAGCTGTCTGTGTGCACTCCTTTATCATGTGATTTATAAAACTCTGGTTCAGCAGTGAGAAGAGTTCTAGTCGCTACGCTAGCCAAGTTACTCTTTGGCCTCTGCGAGGGAGTCAACATGCCTGTTTTCATTCCTGTCACGGGGGCACACTCAGCCTGTAGTTTCCTCTCTAAGGAAGAGACCAACAAAGAGAGAAATTAAACATAAAAGGTTGTGCTCGGTCATGAAAGGTCACGTTGTATACGCCCATTTCCTTTGGGACTTTTTGGATTTTGTCGTGTAAGAGATAGACGTAGTTGCAGGAGAACGTTGACAGTCAATATGGTGATACTAACGTGTGTGTACACACTGCGTGTCTGGGTCAGTGTGTCTGTTTGGCTTGGCAGGGTGTGTGTCCTGAGTTAATGAATACAACAGGAGTAAAAGGTGCGGCTGCAAAGCTTCAACAGATTTGAACCCGAACAAACTCAGTGATAAACTGGAGTTCTCCGTTTTAACAGCGTGCTCTTGAGCTGGTTTCTCTTAAACAAAAATCTAATCGTGGCTGGTTCCTGCCTACAAACCGTTTAAGGCTGGGGACAGCGTGTACCGGGACTTTCATACCATCAAGTTGATACGACAGAGAGAGGAGGAGAGGAGGAGGAGGAGTGAGGTTACAGGGGGTAAAATTAGCACATGAAAAAAAAAAAGGGTTAGATGAGGGTAGATCCCAGCTCCTTAAAATCCCTCTCCCCCCTGTAGTCTCAGCCCTGTATGTTATGTAACAACCTGACACACGCGACAAACGAGTTCACTTTCTCCTTGCTCTCTTGCCCACGCCCTTTTAATTGTGTTGCTGTCTTACTAAAACTCTTTCCACTGTCTGAGAACTCTGCAAGAGGCTGGGATCTCTGGGTCGACACTTCAGTCTCCCGCTCACATTACGAGATAAATAAAGAGACGAACTGGGCCGGGCCAAAGAGGGCGTCACTGCTTGACGTGCCCGGTGTGATCCTGAAATGTTTGTCAACATTTAAGATTAGCACCACTGACCCAGATATGAACCTGCAGCCACTTTAACAGCCATCCAATACCAACTCAATACATCAATGTGAGGATGTGTCAGCGTAGACTCTTACAAAATGATGTTTCATCTTAATACTATTCGAGAGTGTCCAATCAAAATTCTGATATAAGAACTTAATTAAGCGGTTCCTTCGATAGACTGTTTTAGCGCCTCTCAGCTTCTTGTTTTGGTTCCTCTTTGTTTGACGCAGCGATCTCTACAGTGAAGTTTTTTGCCACAATATTCATGAATTGGTTTTACCCTCATCTTTGCTCCTTGCTTTGACAAGTCTTAAAAAGTTGTATTACTGCGGAGGATTAACAGGCACTCTTTAGTTAGTCGTACCTGTAACGAGTGCAGGGTTCAGTCTGGATTTCCTCCAGGTGAAACTGAGCCCAGGGGTCGGGCATGGCTTTGGCCTTCTCTATTGCATGTTTCCATGCATCCTGTAGCAATGACCAAACACAACATATTAGCAGTCAGTCGGCGATATTATGCAAACAAAAATATTGGACAGCTTAGTTTCCCTAAAAGCTTTTTAGAAAACATAAAAGAAGGAAGGGAAGCTTCTGGCAAGGGATCCCTCTAATGCAGATCATGTTACAACAAAAGTCAGGGACACACCAATGCTAACATGAGCCTGCTGTAAAATGACACATGGTTTAGTTTGGTTTGATAAACAGCATGCACATCAGGGGCAAAGAAACAAGTTAAGGAAGGAAGGGGAAAAAAAGGCATGAATATGTCATGAATAGATACAAACGAGAAAGAAAATGATATGGAAATTAAACTGATTGATAGAGAGATCATAAGACGTTATTTTTTTTTATATGATGCGGGGGTAAAATGCAGTTTAGTGTAAGTGTTGGTCAATCAAGGTCTTCTATCCCACGATAACTTAAATGTAAAGTCTTCAATCTCATCTGCTAGGGCTCTCTTAATCAAAACAATGACCAGGCAAATATTGTAATGACATTATGAAGTTACTTAGAACCGTCGCTGTCTTTATTGATAAACAGCCACCATTGTTTTTATTTGTTTTATTCATAAAAAGGCAAGTCACAATCGTCTGGGGTTTCTTTTGTTTTGACGGAAAACAGGAGACCAAAATAATAGTTTTATTTCCTTGAACAAAATGATTTTTTTTTTTTTTTTTGATGGAACATTGTCATAAATATTTGGTAAATATCAGCACATATATTTCCAGGTATTTTTTAACCATTTTATGTAAAAAAAATAATTGCACATATCACCTGTTTAAATATTTTCCAGCAGCTTTAAAATGAATGTGAGGAATATCTTGTGTGACATTCTTTGACCGTCACCAGTCGTGGCATGTCAAAAAATAACTTTCTTGGTAGGAACCATGAATCACATGTTACTTGTAATCCAAACCAGTTCCAGTTACCCAAACCGTCCCCCTCGGCCTCGTACACCACTGTTCCACTGTCGAGGAGGGATTTTAGACGTGTTTCTATGTAGGGTGAACATTCCCATGAAGAGAAACATGAGGCATCATGTGACGTGTCTGTCTGTGAGGAGGAGCTTCTTTCGACACGTTACATCACACCTCCTTCTCCTGCAGGAGCGTGCAACTTCAGCATTTTTACAGCTCAGTCAAAGGAGTCCAGTATCACATTTAAAGTTGTTAAAGCCTGGTGTGATACTGAAATGCACAGCCATACTTATAAAAAGAGTTATAACCTCAACTTTCTTCTGTATTTCCCTTTTTTTGTGGGCGTTATTTCAGGCATATTTAAGTCGCAGGACCTTAATTTTTTACCAGTCTAAGGAAAATAGAAAACATTATTTCTGGTGTTTGTTAATGCAGATCAATTGAATTAAGTACATGATGAATAATGGCTGAAAGGAGGGAGGATGCATTGATTAGGAAACATAACGTCAGCCATAGAAAGAGTCAAGGGAAATAAGAAAAGCGGACAAAAACGTAAAGGACAAGAACAGTAAATTATAAGTTTGGAGTGAGGAGAAGAGAGGAATAAACAGGCGCTGGGGAAGAGGCGGAAAAGGAAAATATAACTTGATCTGTAACATACCCGTGCACTCTCGGACAAAACCTTATACGACCTAGGTTCTTCCACTGTTTCTGATTCATTCTATGTAGAAAAGTGAAGAAAATGGACGGCTTTTCATTTGCAAACAAGATTGAAAATACACCATCAGACATTCAGATACAACCCTCAGATATAAAAAGAGTAAGGCGATTCATTCCAGCAGCTGGCTGGTGCACAGCTGCTTTCATAAGAAGCGCTTTGTACTGAATGCTGCTCTTTATGTAGCTGTGAGAGAAGAGAGAGATGTGTTTAGATGCAACGTAATCACGTGGTAAAAACCACTAAATAGTGGTGTGTGTGCAGGAGTCGTGTACAATTCATCTCTCCTTATAAGGTAAAGAGCTGTACTCGCAGAAAATTGCAGAACTGTGATCTTTTGATCATGTCTGAACACAACTCAGTAATACAAAGTGCTTTTAGCCTTATTATGCGATTCTCCAGACCTTCATTTCATCTTCGCTTCCTTTACTGATAAGATCATGCATCTCCATATCAGCTCACCTTGAAAACAAAGTTGGTCTTTGGGAGAGAGTTTGACAGCTGCCGGGTGTGAACAAGGTCCTTCAGGTAGTGGCAGATCTCTTTGGCTGAGTCGTCCAGGATGGGGCAGATGAAGTGGTCTTCGTCATCGTCGTCACTGGCATTGGCGTCACCGACAGAGTGCGCCCGCTGGTGGTGGGCGCTGCGTTGGACAGGGGGTCTCTTGGCGCTGCCCTCCTCCTCCTCCTCCATGCTGAACATCAGGTCATCCTCCATGATGCTTGTTGTTAAAAGGAAAGATAAGATAAGATAAGATAATCCTTTATTTATCCCACAACGGGGATAATGAGATGAGATGAGATGAGATTCAACTTTATTGTCATTACAACATATACAAGTATAGAGTAACGAAATGAGGTTTGGCATCTCACCAGAAGTGCAAATAAGCAGAAAGTGCTATGTACAAGTAATTACAAAATTTACAGATGTAGACAAAAAAAGTGAATTATTAGGTATATCTGGATGGCTGGATTAATGGGATGCAATAAATATAAATAAATGCTATAAATAAGTAATACTACAAAATAAGTGTGTTTTTAGGATTATAATATACAGATTAAGGTGCAGTGAGCATGCTAAACTAATAATATACAGATTAAGATGCAGTGAGCATACTATACTAATAATATAC
Organism: Labrus bergylta; assembly: GCF_963930695.1. NCBI lineage: Eukaryota > Metazoa > Chordata > Actinopteri > Labriformes > Labridae > Labrus > Labrus bergylta. Next base: position 6,375,852 of record NC_089215.1, on the reverse strand, counting down.
AGATTAAGGTGCAGTGAGCATACTATACTAATAATATACAGATTAAGGTGCAGTGAGCATGCTATACTAGTTTACAGATAATATAAAGAATATGGACATAATATGAACATACTATAATACAATAATACAGGTGGATGAGAGATGTGTGTGTGTGACCAGGAGGAGTGGTGGGGGGATGATGGGTGTGAGGTGATATGCAGGGGAAAGGGGGGGGTCAGCAGGGGGCGGAGAGAGAGAGGGAGAGAGAGAGAGAGAGAGAGAGACAGAGTTCAGAGTTCGGGGGGTAGAGTTCAGTAGAGAAACAGCTCTGGGGAAAAAGCTGTTCCTCAGTCTGCTGGTTCTGGTCCGGAGGCTTCTGAAGCGCCTGCCGGAGGGCAGGAGGGTAAACAGTCTGTGGGCAGGGTGGGAGGAGTCTTTAAGGATGCCATGAGCTCGCCGCAGACAGCGTGTTCTTTGGACATCCTCAATGGCAGGAAGTGGACACCTTGTGATGCGCTGGGCGGTTTTTACCACGGTTTTTACCATGTACATTGTTACAGCAGCAAAGAGCAAAGATTGCAAAGTGAACACAGTACAATTTAAATAAAAAAAAGAAAAATTAAGAATGTACAAAAAAAATAGATAGATAGTAAAAAATTGATTTAAAAAAAGCTGAGCTGCAGTTTTGACAAAAATGTAGTCCGTAATATTCCGTGTAACACAGACATGCACACAGTGAACATAAGGTGTAACATGTTATTGCACAAAGTGGATTGGTAAACGCAATATAACATTATTATTGCACAATGTCAGAGTGAATTGTCCGGTTGTGTGTTTTGTGATCTACTGGGAGCAGGCTTGGTTGAACAGTCTGACTGCAGCAGGAACAAAGGACCTGCAGCTGAAGTCTGCTCTGGCCTTTCTTGTAGAGAGCTTGGGTGTTAACAGTCCAGTCCAGCTTATTGTTCAGGTGAACACCCAGGTACTTATAAGAGTCCACTATCTCAATGTCCTTTCCCTGGATGTTCACCGGTGTGGGAGAAGCGCCTGCGGAAGTCCACCACCAGCTCTTTGGTTGAGTTCTCTGTACTCCCCCTCGTCCCCATCAGTGATGAGGCCGACAATGGCAGAATCATCAGAGAGAACTTCTGCAGGTGACAGTTAGGTGTCTTATGGGTCTTATGGGAGAAGTCTGCAGTGTACAGGGTGACGATGGGGGGGGAGCAGAGAGTGATGTGCAGGGGGGTGAGGTGGGGGTTGTGCAGTCAGCAGCGTGGGGAGACCAGGTTGCAGCACAGTGGAATGGGTAGGGGGAGGGGTGGATGGCTGTTCAAATCTGTTGTGTTCAGGTCATTCACCCATTCCTGATCCCTAACCAGTTCAGTGTTGGAGTCCTTGTGACCTGTGACCTGAAATGGTTTTCAGGCCCTTCCAGACTCCGCTGACATTCGTCTGCTGTAGGGGATAGTACCTCCATCTTCCTCCTGTAGATGCGTTTCCCCTCCCTGATCTTCCTCCTCAGCTCTCCCTGCACAGTCTTCATCTCCTCCTCCTTGTCCCCTGACCTAAAAGCTCTCTTTTTGTCCTTTAGGAGGACCTTTATTTCAGGAGTAATCCACGGTTTGCAGCTGGCAAAACAACGTACAGTCCTGGTGGGAACGGTGTGATCCACACCGAAATGAATACAGTCTGTAATATAGTCTGAAACAGGTGAGTTAGAGGAACACAGAGCCACATGAAGACAGTAATTGGAGCCGTGATACTGTTGTACGTGATCACAACAAGCATGCATCATGGCTGCACAACTGTACACCAACATCACATGCCACGAGTGAGGGAGCTTTCTGTTTTTATCTCAGAAGTGGCTGAACCAGAATTTAGAGCATTAGCATGCAAAACAGCGACCTAACTATTGTAAGCACCAGTAAGTTCCAGTAGATTCTTTTGTTGGCAGATGTTAAAGTGACAGCTGACAGCTTGCAGACCCGAGCATTATACATAAAGTTCCTTTACTCTTGCATCGCTGAAATCATGCAACAGCAACAATGGCTGAATAATTTTATCTTACAACAAACAAAGCGTCAACTTGAGTTTAGTCTACCTGCTGCAGAATCCATGTTTCACATTCAGAAACAACATGAAAATCGGAAAACAGTCTCACCTTTAATCACTCCTCCTCTATCTTCTTCCTTCTCTCCGGTCCAGTAAGAAGTTAAACCAACAGACAGGAGTGCAGCAGCGGCAGGTTAAACTCCCCTCACAGACCGGTCTGGGTCGGCCCTGGTTCTCCAATGTATCCCGAAGGTCCGGAGACGTGCCTGGAAAGCCAGCTGTAGTTTCTGTTGCCGTCCACCACGGTGACGTCGGGCCTCGACACGTACACACCGCACACACACACTGCTCTCTGACAGACACGCCCCGAAAGCCTCTGCTGCCTTCATGGTAATCAGAAATTAAGTTTTCGCGATATCGGGTGTGTGTCAGGCTGGGGATGTAAAAGATTTCCAATGATGTATCAAAAGAGTCAGATCGTGCTCATCGAAAATCTACTTGTTATTAATTTACATAAGATTTTATTAATTAATCTAATATTGTCGATAAAGTGAAATTGATTCGTATTACTGTAGTGTTAAAAACGCGAGAGTTCGCAGTTCCGGGACGACGGGATTGCACTGTAATGCAACACTGGATTAATTACATTCTAGCGCTGATGTTTTAATGTAAAGTACACAAGATATCCGAGTAAACAACCTCGTAGGGAAATTTGAAGAGACATTCACAGGAATTTCTGACAAAGCATTTAAATTAGGACTGGTGCAGCTGCTGAAATGTCACCGGAAATACACTGCAAACACAAGGTTGAGCTGGCTGTATTGTGCAGCAAGCTTTTGAAATAGTAATAGTGTGTAGTATCTCACAATATTTAAGAGAAATGCCCATGAAGTCATATTGAATTGTTGACCTATAAAATATTTGAGTCGTGAAGTGAATGGGACGAGGTAGCGTGGCCGAGTGGTCTAAGGCGCTGGATTTAGGCTCCAGTCATTTCGATGGCGTGGGTTCGAATCCCACCGCTGCCAAATCGTTTTAATTTCCCTTATTTTGATTTCATTATCCAATACGAAAACAATATCAAACTTGTAACCCTGCAAAGGAGGTACTTTTAGTAAGAGAAATGCATTTAATCTTCTCTTACACGTTCACGCCTGAGGTCACTTGCAATTACTGAGACAACATTGCCATCTTGTGTCCATATGGTTGTACAAACCATGTCCTATAACAAAATGTTTTCGTGTCTGAAAATTACAGCTGGATACAGCTGGTATTTTCTTTATTGTAATAAAACTCCCGAAACTGAAATCAAACAAAACTGTCCCAAATGTGGCAAGAAATGTTGAGCTCTTTTCCGATCATAATGGCCCCAGTATCAGTTCTTTCAATACAAATATGACATTTCTAAAGAGTTGAGGGCAAAATACTGAAGAAAAAGAACTATGACCAAAAAACAACGGTGTAACAGATTTAATGGTATTACAATCTTGAGAATAAAAAACTGATTCAGGTGAAAATTATTATATAAAGACATGTGCAATAAAAAAAACTCCAGATCTCATCCAGTGTGTATTTCCCTCAACCTTTCTTATCAGTCCCAGTAGACATCTTGGAAGCTATCAGTATTCACTGTGCCCGGAGCTTCTCCTTCAAGAACTGAGAAGCCACAAATTGCATTTTCTGGATGGCCAGCTGTGTATCTTCAGGGGAAATTCCAAGATGCCACACAGCACGAACTGAGTTTCCATAATGAGGGTACATGAGAACTATAATGCCCTGTCCAAGCGCGGCCTCCTCTCCCTCGTCAACTTGGCCCATGCGCTCACAGAACTCAGAGGGGCTAAAGGTGGGCTCCTGTAGGCGGAAACGCAGGATGTTTGTCTCCACTGCAGCCATATCGACATTGAAAAGGGGAGGGTCACAGTCAATCAATGCTAGGAGAGGGATGACAAAGAGCAAATGAGTTAGGCATGGGACTAAGAGAGCAGGTAGTTATTTAATGATGCGATTTTCATGGACAGTAATATGAGCTACTCCAGTGATACCCATGTTAAAGCCGCGGTCTAATGGTTGGCTCTGACAGAACTGCAGGTGGGCCAAGTGAATTCATTTACAATCAACAAAGAAAAGTTTTTAATTTGGATGTTTAACATTTTCTGTCCACTTACTTTTTATAACTTTAAAAATGTTAAAATGTATGTCTGTGAATTATTTCCATTGCCTTGCATTGTCATATCTTCACGTTGACATAGAACATCCTTTTATTGCTGTCGTTGACACAGTTAACCATCAAATCCTCTTATTCACGCTCTCTGAACTTGGCATCTCAGGATCTGACGATCTTTTCGAGTGTCTTGGAAGGGAGAAGTGTCAGAAGTGCATAGTTTATCCACAGGGGTACCCCAAGGGTCAATTATTGGTCCCCTTCTCTTCTCCATATACACAAGCTCACTTGGTTCAATAATCCGCTCTCATGGCTTGTCATACCACTGCTATGCTGACGATACCCAGCTCTTCCTGTCATTCCCACCAGACCATGTTACAGTCTCAGCAAGAATCTGGTCATGCCTTGCTGACATCTATAAATGGATGAATGAACGGCACCTTCAACTCAACCTTTCAAAGACTGAGCTCCTTGTCATCCCAGCCAGTCCCTCTATGCAACCACAGATCAATATCCAGCTTGGAACAACCAAACTCATGCCCACAAAGTCTACCTGTGGCGGAACTTCTGTAGTTATTTAGATTATAATGTACAGACATAATTAGGTTTAGTCACTGTTCTCTAATGTCAGTCAGACCTGATAGAGTTCAGCTGTTATTAGAACACCAAGTACAGCTTAGAGAGTGTCAACTGTTTTTCCTGATATCTGCAAGGATGTTTGGTAGACTTAATGTCTGTTCCAGTGTAATTGACGTCACAGATTAGTCTAGGTGGGTCACTATGACCCTGATAATGAAAATGTCTTTTGGGATATATGCAATGCCTTCGAAATGTTCGGCAGATGTGGTTGAGCAAGACACGAGTACAGGAGTGTGATGTTGACTCATGTCTCCTCATGAGTATTTTTATATAAACTTTCATCAACGTAAGCCATCTGAATCATCCGAGTCTTATTGTGTGGAGTCAAGTCTTAGTAATTTCCTCGACACTACCTGGAACCTGGGTGTCATGATTGATGACCAGCTAACATTTAAAAGGTTCAAGTGGCCACGATTGCCTGGTCATGTCGATTTTCCCTGTACAACATCTGGAAGATCAGACCTTACCTGTCAGAACATGCTACACAGCTCCTGATACAGGCTCTTGTGATATCACGCATTGACAACTGCAACTCTCTAATGGCAGGTCTTCCTACATGCACTATCAATCCCCTGCAGATGATACAAAATGCAGCAGCAGGACTGGTCTTCAAACTACCTAAAAGAGCACATGTCACTCCGCTGTTCATCTCCTTACACTGGCTCCCAATTTAAACCTCTGCTGCTCACTTACAAAACAGCGACAAAAAAACGTCTCCTCCTTACCTATACTCTATAATCCAGGTCTACACTCCCCCCCGCCCTCTACGCTCTGCCAATGAAAGGCGTCTGATCCAACCTTCACAACATGGTCCTAAGACGCTAACTAGACTCTTCTCCTCTGTTGCCCCCGGTGGTGGAACAAACTTCCAAACTCCATTCGATCGGCAAATTCCCTCTGCACCTTTAAGAAAAAGCTAAAGACCCAGCTCTTTCATGAACACCTACGACCTTAATGATGAGCTCTCAAGAACAGCGTCACTGTTGTGCTTTGCCTCTGTGCAATGCCTGTCAGCAGCTGTGTGTCCAATTTGACTCTTAGCTGATGGTTTGCACTCACCGACATTGTTCCCTTTTTTCTAGATCCTTGCTTGTGTTGTACTTACTCTCTGATGTACGTTGCTGTGAATAAAAGCGTCTGCTAAGTGAATTGTAGAATAATTAAATATATATTGGGAAATATTTCTTCTTTGTTTCCAGTGTTGATCTGAGTAGTGTAACTGAAGTTTGCAAAGGTTGCTGTTATATGTTTTTTCATATCTGGCAGCTAAATTCTTCAGTTGTGGGGATGGCAGAGTTACTCACCTTGAGCAAAGGTTTTTGTATTGCAGTGATCCTCCTCCAGTCGTCCAATCATCTCAAGTAAAGACAGTTTTCCAGCTGCTGCAAGAATACCAGCCTGTCGCATCCCTCCACCAAGGGCTTTACGGCACCGGACCGCATGGGATATGAAGTCTTTTGGTCCAGCCAGCATGGTCCCCACAGGGGAACCCAAACCCTGTAAAGAAACATGATGTATTTTGACTTTAGAAAGGTTTACTTGTCTCTGGGGTCTGCCTCTGCTAACATATTGACTTTAGAAATAAATGCAAATCAATCTCCACATCTGGTGTATTCTGAGTGTGCGGTTCATCGTTTTGGTGTTGCACCTTGGAGAGGCAAACACTGACGGTGTGTGTGTGCTGCAGTATGGTGGATGGAGGCACTCCCTGGGCCACAGCAGCGTTCATCACTCTGGCTCCATCCATGTGAACGGACAGACCATATCTATCTGCCAGAGCACGGACCTTGGAGATGGAAACAAACCAACCAAAGATGATGAAACATGTCATGAAATTAGACAGCTTCTTTCGCATGTTGACACTCAAACGCCTTTTCCATCTGTATGAACTTGGCTAAAAAAAAAAAGATCGACAAACACACCTCCTGCAGGAAGGTCAGAGGCAGCACACGTCCTCCCTGTATGTTATGTGTGTTCTCCACACATATGAGGCGTGAGCGGGGGTAGTGCGGGTCGGGGTAACCGTGGCGGATCTTGGATTCTAACTGCTCCAAGTCAAATGTTCCATCAGGGAGCGTGGTCACCGTGGTGGCATGGACACCAGCCAGCTGTGGCAACAACAAAAAAAACCACAGTGAATGCAGATCAGACGATGACCTGACCAGTGTGTGTGTACGCTGCTCTGATGACACTCACCTGTGCGCTCCCTCCTTGCTCATAGATGTGCAAATGGGACAGATCACCAACAATCATCTCGTCTCCCCGCTCCCTGCAGTGCACCATCACTACATAATGAAACGCGTGCACATTTAGGACCACCCTGACCTCATAAAAAAATAGATTCACACCCCGCTCTTTAAATGCTCAGCTCACCTGCGATGAGATTACTCATGGTGCCAGTGGGAACGAACAGCGCAGACTCCATACCAAACATGTCGGCCGCTATTTTCTGTAACTCTGCAGACATTTTCAAATATGTAGCATTTAATTGCAAGTATTTATGTTCACCATCATCAGCTATTTGATAAACATGAACATTATCAGGGGTGGGCAACTGGCGGCCCCCATTAACCCTCAACGTGGCCCTCAGGTCAATTTTGACATATCAATTAATTGTAAACATGAAGAAAACATGACAAAATCTACCATGAAATCATGAAAACCAAAAAATATGTCCATAATAATATTTGATCACTGGTTAAATTTGAGACATAATTGACTGTAATCGTTTTTGTATCCTACGATGTGGCCCTCTGGCGGTGAGAATTAAACGAATGTGGCCCTTGCTGTGACCAAAGTTGCCCATCCCTGAACATTATTATAACATGTGGTTAATTTTTCACAGAACAATTTCAAGACCACACTTCAGGACTACTCTCTGTCTTGCTGTCATCTATCAGGTATGTCATAAAAATAAATGTTGGCCTAAACAAAACTGTGTAGCTGCTCTGTGGTAACCATGGACATAAACAAAGCAGCAACAGTCAAGTTCACACTAGTGCTGACATTCAGGGCAACATAACTCCCTCTGACCAGACTTTGCTTCAGGGTAACTTTTATCATAAGACATTATCAACACATTTTGTTTAACAATACCTAGTTCTGATACATACACAGATTCTTCATCATTGTCTGTCAAGCAACCTCAATATTGTAAGTTACTTAAAATCTGCTTTTATAAGCTATCTCCTGATGTGGACCTAATTCTCTCTTTGGTAGTAGTAACTGTTCCAGTCTAACCATTGACAGTCGGATCTTCTGCCATGACGTCATCGCCGACCACGGCCTCCGCTATGGCCTGCCTCATCGCTGGCCCCGGCTTTGTCACCGTGTCGCTGCGGAGGTCCACCACCCGGACCCGGGCCGCCCCATCTGTACACCTGGGTGTCTTGGTGTTGTAATACCCCCTCGTAGAGCTCCGTCCCAGCACTGCAGCCCCTCTCGAAGCGGTGACACCATGTTCATGAAGTCTGAACAAAAACCTGCCGCAAAGTGTCTTCAGGGACATGACGCTCCTCTTACGAACACGCAGCTCAGCGTTGTTTACATTGAACTTTGGATCGTTCTCGCATAATCGGTAATAATTCACTGCAAGGAATGTTAATCGATTACCTATCACCCTGTCAACATGCGCTGAGCAGCGTGGACCTCAAGGTGGTGCTATTTGCCCAAACAAAGCTAATAATAAGCCTGCATAGCCTATGAAAAACAATTTAGTCAATTACTTCCTCGCAAATTGAGCTTGTGTTTGAAACATAACTCTTACAACATATTCTGTTTTATTTTACTCTCAGATAAAATACAAATTGGCCTACTAAAATGACTACAGCTTTAACCAATTATATAAACATATGTTATAGTTCTGCAGCCTGGTGTTGACCTAGACTTCATTTGATTAAAACAAAAAAAAGTAAATCATCTTCAGGTGGACACTGTAAAAAAAAATAACATAAAAACACATTATTGATGAGGTTATATTGATAAAACATGATTGTGTCTTCTTTGGTATCAACTTGTGATTACTCTGAAGAAGTTTATGTTTGTATGTAACCTTGTTCCGATTTGTGCAGAGCGAGTTTAGAGATTTAATCAAATAAAAGAAAAAGTCCCACAGTAGACGACGTCATTAAAAAAACAATTTCATGCGTTTCTCTCATCTGTGATGGAGACGGGATCACTTTGCACTTTTATTATGGCCCTTTTAGAAATCTTCGTCTACTTTAGTTTCATTCAAAATGTGTCTCATGCATTAAGTGAGCTGTGCCTTTCTCAATGTCTCTGTGATCTGCGTGTATCTTGTCTGCTCCTCTGCCAGCACTGTGAGTGTGTACGATGTGTTTACGCTAAACTGTGGTCACAAGTGCTCTGAAATAACTGTCACACCCTCAGATTCTTCAGGGGGCACAAACCAGTTTGGGCTTGACCTTTCATCCCCGCACACAGCTGTAGAGCTAATTCTACCGTGCCTGTCACCAATCATGCGTTCATTTTACTGCTGCTGTGAGCAAGAACGGAGGTGAAAACACATTTGCAACCCCCCTCCCCCATTACACATTCATATATATACTCAAACAAAAATGGGGCAATGAGCTCAGGCCCAAACTGGACTGGCTTAATCCAGACGTACCCTCTATTTCTATCTGCAATAAAGCCCCGGCTCCCTCATGCCTCTGGGTCTAAGTCAATATTTAGAGGTGAAGGCTTGTGGGAGTTTATCTACCACAGGCAGAGATTAGACTACAAGGGAGATTCACTCATTACATATCAACCCCCTCCTCCCCCTGACAGTTTTTTTTCTCTCTGACCCACAAATTCCCACTACAACAAGATTCACAACACCAGCAACCCCCCCCCCCCCCCCCTCCCTCCCCCTCCCTCCCTCCCTCCCCTTACACACATTTCCCACTCATGTGCATGCTTATGCTGTCTTGTCTGATTTTAATCACCCGATAAAAGTCCCAGTGTGTGTTATCAGGACCGCACCGTGCTGTAGTTAAAGTTCATACTGCCAGTAACAGAGGCAGGTTTTATGAGCCATAACAAGTCATCATTAAAAGTCATTAGCAAACATCAGCATCGTAAAAAGGCCACAGTCGATCTCAAGAGTCCCGCAAGCCGTGAACAGAGAGAGATAAAGATGCGTCTGTGAGATAGACAGGGCATTGATGAATACGTGTGATAAGACGGAGAAAGTGGGAGACTTCCTGAGCAGGAGTTTTTCCGGGATCACTGTTGGCACTGTTACCTCAGAGTTTGTGTGTGTGTGTGTGTGTGTGTGTGTGTGTGTGTGTGTGTTCTCTGAGTCTCTGCTTGAGTGTTTTGTTTCTCTCAAACGCCTCCCAGCATTCCTTGCTTATGTTGTAGGGGGTTGAGTGTTGTTTTGGAGAAAATATTGAATTAGAGAAAAAGAGGCAGAGAGAGAGAGAGAAATGAAGGAGAGGGAGAAATATTGACTCCTTCTGGGAAGGAGCGAGGCGGCAACGCCTTTCCAATAACCATAAACCCACTGTGCTGAAAATAGACGGGCCGAATGAATAAACGAATGTGTTCATCCCACATGAGCTCTTCTCTTTCACAGACGGAGGGGAATGGAGGTGAACCCCCCCCCCCCCCCTCCTCCCCGTATTCCCTTCTCTCTGTGTTTCTCTCTCTCCTCCTTTCACTGAGGCCATCATTTCTTCACCATGACGAGAGATATTACCCGGAACAAAACAGGTGTTTATGGGAAGCCTTCCCCCGAATGAGGTATTCCATACACACCACTTTTCTGTGCAGCATAAAGATGTTGACATCAGTTACTACGAAACATCTGTTTCACATTTCACACAACCAAACCCCCCCTACCCCCCCCACCCCCATTCATATCTCATGTGTTGCTTTAAAGACACACACACATTCACAGATGCGTTGCTATTAAGGAGATTAAGGAGAAAGGGGGCTCAAAATTCTTTAACTTTTTGAAAAAGCCAGATCAGATTTAGTCCTCTGATTGATTGATTTCAAGTTTAAACTTGAGCTTCTTTTCATTTTAAAGTCACAAACACATTCCCCAATCTCTCTTGCAAGTTAGATACATATATGCCCTATAGATAAATAACAGCTGCCAGGAAAGAAAACGTTATCCATATCCTTGTTTGTCATCTTGTCCTTAACTGTGACCTCGGCTTTCTTGAAAGGCTTGCCAAAAGATTTTTTTTTTTCCTGCAGACATTCAAGCCATTCAGGTTAAGTGGCAACCTCAGCTGAAATGCTGTGAAGGGTAAAAAAAACTGCAGTTCTTTGATGCACCGCTAGAGGCTGATTCCAAAGGCAAGTCAATCCCCTTAGGGCTAAGTATTTCAAGTTCAACTTCATAGCAATTGCAAGGCTTGAAGTTACAAGTTATGAATCTCATTCTGTAACAAAAACTGTTGTTAATGATCTTAATGGCAAGCGGATGTAGAAGCCACCAGGCACAGACTGTACAGCTTGGATAGCTCAGAATGCGCCAACCACTAGTGCCTCTCAAGTCTCATCCAAATGTTGCCTTTATTGGTTATAAGTGAACACAGCTTCGGCCATTATGACAAACTTGAGGCTTCAAACAGTAGTCCATAAACCCATGGCTGACATCACTGTGGTTATGTCCACTTTTTTATATTCAGTCCATGATTCAGCCGTAGTGAATTGGCCAGTAATGATTTGGTAACTCTCTCAGCCAACTCTCTTGTTTATCCCTAAAGGTGTTTGAAGGGGCGAAGGTCAGGGTTCGGTGCACGCCGGACAAGTTCCTCCAAATTAATCATGCAAAAAAGCATTTCTTCATGGACCTCATTTTGCACCATGTGGGCATTGTTTTGTCAAATTAGGAGAGCAGCTTTCCGGAACAGTTGCCACAGATTTGGAAACACGCTGATGTCTAAAATATCATCGTATGCTGTTGCAACAAGCCTTCCACGGACCTTCGAGGTCAAAACAATCAATGGATTTTACCCTTCATTTTCTACCATTATTAAATGCAGAAACTTTAATCTATGCATTTCAATCAATAAATTTAATGTCTTTTTTCTCTCGTCTTTACTTTAACCTTATTCCTTTAAACGTTTTTAAGGGTTTTATTCATAATTCCTTTAAAATATATTGATTAAATACTTTTCTTTGCTAATATTTGCCTGCTTTGGCAATTTATTGGCACCGTGCTGCTTGTTGATTCTTCACATGATAATGGACCATAGACCAAAGGTCTGCAGAATGGAGCAAACCACTGGGGGCAATGGGGCAGTTAAGTTTGTATTATGTTGATATATTTTTCTGTTTCCATCCAATGTCAATGTAAGCTAATGATACTTTGCTCTTGATCTCTCGATCTTTCATTGAAAAATGATATTTGCAGAGCAGCGTCAACTGTTTCCACAGAACTTGTTTTGAACAGTTTTTTGTTGGAATCAATCTACCACCAGATAAAGACTCCCATTAGACATTCTGCTGTAAAAACCAGAAAATTGCCCCAATAGAAAAAAACAAAAAAGCGAAAGGATTTTAAGATGCTTCGATTGTTCCAGCGATGTTTAATTGATTTCCAGAGGCTGGAACCAAAGCACGTTCATAAATGATAAATATGATTGTTTGTGTGTTTTAGGTGAACCTTCCTTTAAAGCATTGTGGTGAAAATAGTTTTAGGTTGAGTTAACCAGACCATCAAGATTACCAGCCATAGTAATCAACGGCAACCACTATCGCCTGTTTGTTGTTATTCCCTCATGCACCCACTCTGTTATTTTTTCTCATTTTCTTTATTCAGCTATAATTATAGACCACCATCAGCTTGTGCATTTTCACTTCCGAGAACAGCTACATCTGTCTCTTTTTTACCTCCAGTCTGCGCCATTCATTTACCAGATTTTCAATTCACCCCTCGCAGCGAGCCTGTCAACCTCCTGACCCTCATTCACTCCTCCTCCTCTTCATCCTCCTTTCCCACATTGCCCACTCCTCTCTCTCTCTCTCTGGGAAGTCATGTGACTTCTCTGAAGCTGGGTCCTATAAAACCAGCAGTACATGGGGGGCTCAGAGTCTATACAGCTCTTTGATTGGCTCTTGCATTCAGAGCCTGTGCACTGCTGGGTGCACTGCACACACGCACAGCAGACCCCGTATTTCTTCTTTCTGGAACAAAGTGATCCCTTGCTTTGCTTTGCAAAACACAAACAGGAGGTGTGTGTGCGTGTGTTTTTTTTTTTCTTATGCCAAATTTTGCAGGAAAAAGAGTATTTCCTTAAGGCAATAGCTAGTCCTTAATGAGTGTGACAGTCTCACCATTTGCCCTTTGTTTAATTGTAGGACGGGGGATGTGTGCTGTGGCAGGTCAATGGCTGAATGGCCCAAGTCCAGAGGGCTCTGCATTGAGACTTCTTTAATCCGATTGGATCCTTGTTGAGATGGAACAGAGCAGCCTGACAGTTATTGTCAGAAAAGTGCCACTGTCTGTATTTAGAAATGTCCAGTTTAAATTGTAGTCTTGTTTATTTTAGTTTGCAGTGAAATCCTTGTAAACGCCAGTGTGTCATTTCAAACAAAGTCAGGAAAGCGTTGTTGTATGAACTCATGAGAAACACAGGCTTTTATCTTACAATGAAGTTCTTGCCAATTGGTCAATTACTTTTTTCCCAAAGCAGAAACCACAATGAAGGTGTAATCAATAAAGAAATGCTGAGGAGCAGGGAATCCTCTTTGATTTCAGCCAAAGACCAACACCCTCTCTCACACTTTTCCTCCTGCCATCAGATCATAACCTCACGGTATAGTGTTGACTAATTTAGATACAGTGTGTGTGTGTGTGTGTGAGTGCAGGCAGATTATCAGAAGTGGGAGTCATTACTGGAAACACATCTACACAAGTGTGTAAATAACTTAAAAGGCACAATATAAATGTGGCGAATAAAAGTTCTTTACGTTTTTTTATCGTGCTATATGGAAATGTGTTTATCAGCCACATCCACAGGGTGTCTTTTAGAGAGCTAGTGCGTTGATGATTCACAACTTTAGTTTACACTGAAATAACCGCTCAACTATTCAACAGATTTCCATGTAATTTAGAGGATCTGTGGTGATCCCCCGGCTTTCCCTCTAAGGTAAAAGTTTCTTTAGAAATTCATGTTCACGATGTGCAAATAAGGAAAAAAGTGAAGGAAGTTGTTATCTGAGGCTGTTCAAGGCTTCTGATCCTGCCTGCAGAGAGAAAGAGGAGTGGATGGAGCCTGACTGACAGGGTTTTTAGAGGCCAGCCAACAGGTGCCAGGAATCAGTGGATGATGGAGGAACAGTTCCAGGATACCTTAAAAACCAAGCACACAGCAACTATGGCCATGAAAGATGGATGGCAGTTATTTTCCCCCTGCAGATACTCATAGTCCCTCGTTGATGTCAGTGGTGATGTCCTGACTTTTCTTCTACTGTTAAACTAAAGTTTAAACGCATCAGGTGAAATGTTTCTACATTAAAGGAAGCATGTCCAACATTTTACACATAAAGAAATCAAGTATATCGTCTGTAAATGTCTGAGTCATGACTGTCTACAATGAGTGAGAAGCCTGAGTCCCGCCAGCTGTATTGTTGTCAGATCTGTGTTTACATCATGTTTACGTGAATGGGACGGCCTTGTGTATAAAGCTGTTTTAGTAAACAACTAGAGGAAAGAAGAGCATTCTCACTGCTTATTTGGATGTCACGTAAGTGTCTTTAGATCAAACTCATTCCGTGTCAATGTATGTCTTATATGACGCTATGAGTTAAGTGTGCTAACATTAGCATGCTAACAAAACAAGGCAGGCCACGCATCACACATTCCACCTTTAACAGAAAACATAGATTTACTGAACTTCTTCACAGTCATTTATATTCCTCACAAACTTTTCTATAATGCAACTAGAAGGTCAAAGATAACATTTCAACACCCTGTAGAACATTTTTGCTTTACCAAAAACAATAGTTTGATGGAAACGTCAAACACAAGCAAGGATCTAGAAAGGAGGAAACAACGTCAGTAACGAACAGCTTTAAGTCCGATCGGACACACAGGTGCTGACAGGCAGAGCACGACATCGACCGTCTTCACTGTCAAACAAAACCATCGACATCATCGTCATCATTAAGGTCGTAGGTAATCATGAAAGAGCTGGGTCTTTAGCTTTTTCTTAAAGGTGCAAAGGAACTCTGCAGATCGAATGGAGTTTGGAAGTTTGTTCCACCACCAGGGGGGCGACAGAGGACTAGTTAGAGATTTAGGACATATAACATTAAGCAAAAAACAAGACATTAAAATACAAAATATACACCAATTTGTTTTTCGAGATTTGTGTTGGTTCTGTCAATAATATTGAACAATTAGAGCTGATTACAAAATACACACAAGCGCACACAAGAGTCCGGTGCTCTGAAGTCGCTGACCGCAGAGTCTAACTGTCCCGCCGGGCACAGATTCACCTGCTGGTCTCGCCTAGTCGAAATGGATTCTGTTTATTATCCCACATAAGAACTTTTTCCTGAGGATTTAGGCTCACAGTTTGCTCCGTCTGTGTCGAGTCACAGCTCGCTGAGGCTGGCTCAGACTTCCAGATACCCCTCTTCGGGGCACCTTACACAGCCCAACGCTCACCAACTACAACTCAGAATGCCTAGAATGTGTTATTATAATTAACTAAAACTAATGTTAAAAAAAATATAACAAAATGAAAGAGCTTGGAAGCAGATTGAAGAAAAAAAGTAAAATTTCTTTCATCACTGTAGGTACCTCGAGGGTGTTGCCATTCAGTTATGACCAAAAACCCCTTACTCACCACATATGTATGTGCACATGCTGGAGCTCATGTGTGCATGCCTGCGTCAGTCTCGAGTTCAAATATCCTGCAGCCCTGTGTGCAGGCTGCACGGACGCAGTGACACCTGAGAGTGTTAGAGGGTTTGGTCTGACTCCATGCTGTTACAGTAAGCCATTTGGCATCCACGCCTCTCTGCCGCTACGCTCGCACAGCTGTGAACGGAGAGGAAAAAGAGTGTAAAGAATCAACCTCTTAGAAAAACACAATGGGCCCACTACAATGTGGCTCATAAAGAAATGCTTTCAACAACCTGTTTCATACCTTTCAGTTCGTCCACGGTGGTTTTCTTTGTTCGTCCTGCCAGTAACAGCAAAGACACACCCCTCTGTTGGTTTGTCCAGGTGTTACGGGAAAACCATTTCAGTGACGATTTAAGTGAAAATGGAGTTAGTCACAATGAGTTTCAAATGTGGAGGCAGAGGGGGTGGTGGTTTAGTCAGCTTAGAATAATATTGTGGTTTGAGAGTGTCACAAGGAGCAGGTCAGTGAGTGCAGGTCAAGACTGTCTTTATATGCCTTTGCACACACACACACACACACACGCGCACACACAAATACATACATCCACATGCACTCCTTTTTGAGTGCATTTGACTATCTGTATGCTTTCCCATATGGTTTTTATTGATCCGTGTCCCTGTTATACCCCTCCTGCTCCATCTCGTTCTCTCCGTCTCTGCTCTGATGGTGAAGGAATGATGGAATGCTGGAGGGTAAATCTCTGGTTTCCTGGAAGCTGGTCTGGCTTTATCAGAAGCGGCTGTGACAATACTCCAGCTGATGGGCCAACCAAACGTCTTTCCTATAAGGGGCCGATCAGCCAACAAAAAGGCTTCCTGGAAGAAATAATCAGCAAACCTGGGGCCCTTCCTGGAAGACCAATGTGGATTGCTCGATGCAGGGCATATTCCTAACCCCTTTAATATCCTTTCCACCTACAACGCTCCACGGCGTTGACATTGGCATCAGCTCAAAAATGAAAAAGACGCATAAGAACATAATGTTTTCAATCAGACTCTGAGATTGTTATCAGTCAAAGCACCTAACTGTTAAGACATTCGTCCTCTAGATTAACATCTCAGTTCCTTGTGTTGCATTAATACCATTATGAAGCTCGGGAGGCAGTGCCCAAACCTTGGTGTGAATGTTTTGTTGAAAAAGTCGAGCTCAGTTGTTTGAGAGAGCCGGGTGTTGTGCTTGGCATGGGACTCTGTTGACAACCGTTGAGTTGGACGCAGAAAGTCATTACCCGAAAAAATGAATCATGGTGGAAAGACTTTCTGTGAGTGTGTGAGATTCACGAGAGGGGCCGAATGATACAAGTAAAATATTCCAGCCCCACTAACCAGGCAACTATGGGGAACATAAAGTGAGTCATCGTGAGCTGAGCTGGCTTATTTAGACAATGTGTGTGCGTGTGTTTGTGTGTAAAACTGGATTATTCTGGTTGGATTTTGGGAAGAGGGCTCACTCATTCCTGTTTGTCTCTCCAACTACGTCATGCATGTCTATAATTTCCCTACTCAGTCTTCCTCTCATAGACAAATCGTGACACCCACATACGTTTGCACACAAACACAAGCGTACAAACAGCAGCTTTAAGCACACACACACATTTTTTCCTGTAAGTGTCATAGCAAAAATAAGGAGCAATGGAAGTGAGTATTTGAATCATTGTAATTACCTGGACTGAGGTAAGCTGAAAAAACAGTTATTAAACATTGTCTGCACACTCCCACAAACGCCTCATATCCAGAATCATATGTGTGTCTCTGTGAGAGGTGTAATGTACAGAGGGGACAAAAGTACACAGTCTTTATTTACTTTTACAGATACTTGTGTACAAAATGACTCAAGCTAAAGTAAAAACATCTTTACTGCAGTTAAGTGAAAAAGTTTGTATTAACAGAAGGTTGTTTTTACGAGCTGTTCCAGTGCAAAGTATACTGAACCTAATAACCAAATAAAGAGCTGGATATAATGAACATTGACTTTGCTCTTTTGGGAAAATCTGTTGCATTAGAAAGCTGTTGACATACCTTTTTTTTTTGACTGGTGGGGGGACCAAACTGGGAATGTTTGGTTATTACTCAAGTAGTCTGTGTAGCTTCTCAGTCATCCAGGTCAAATTTGAAGCTTGGTCCAAAGGCAACTGACGACCAAGACCAGTCGCCTTTCGATCAAGCTTTGAATATTACTCCAGTAGAGAAAGAAATCCACTCCAAGCTATTTTGAGGAACTTTAATTGTTTCATTCTTGGCGCTCCCTGTGGGCAAAGTATAGGTCAACGTGATATTTAATGGAAAAAAAATCCAGGGGGTGCCAGTTGCCATAGTGATTTGTGCATGCGCCCCATTTTCAGAGGCGGGTCCTTCAAGTGGGCGGCCAGGGCGCCTGGGTTCAAATCCCACCTGTAGCTCCTTTCCTGCATGTCATTCCCAACTCTCTCTCTCCCCCCCCCCCAATCTCTGACTCTATCCACTGTCAGATCCCAAAATAAAAGCATAAAAAGCCCCAAAAAGATGGAAAAAAAAAAACCCTTCCTGTATTTTAACAGACAAAAGTTTCTCATGGTGTTAATCACCTGTGACACTGGTAACAGACATAAAAAGATCACTTCAAATATAAAGAAAAAAGGTCCTGTTCAGTTTTTAACATCATATCCAGGCACCAGTATGAATTTCAGTCTTTTTTAGAATCACCTAAAAACTCCTCACAGGCGCTTTAAGTACAGTAACGAAGAGTTTATACCTTATGTTCCCTGATTTCATTGACCTTCTGAATTTGATTCTCTTCCTGCATAATTCTGCTTTTTCTCTCATTTTCCTCCCATCACTCACGCACACACGCACACAAATACACCTCATCGGCTCTTTCTCTCACACACACACTATCACCAGTAAAGCCGTAAAAAGTCAACTCAATTAAAGTGCCTCATTTCCTGGAAGCCAGCCTCAGACAGAACAGTAGGTATGCAGGGAATGGGAAATGTGTGTATGTGCGTGTGTGTGTGTGTGTGTGTGGCAGGAATATAGAGGCTCACCTCCTGCGTTATTTTACCAACTGCAATCTACACACACTCTCTGCATCAGTTGAAAACCACAGACCATCATAAATCTCCTCCACGTGGACCCTTTCACCTATTTGACCTCACACACACACACAAACACACACACAGACACACACACACAGACACACACACACACAAACACACACACACACACACACACAAACACACACATACTCTCTCTCTCTCTCTCTCTCTCTCTCTCTGGAGGACACCATCCTCACTCAGCCCCTCAGGCAGGATGTATAAAACCCAGCTGCATTCCTTTCCAGTTAAGTCCAGCCCAAAGTGAGCTTTCTACACAGTAACTGCTGTGTCAGAGTGCGTGTGTGTGTGTGTGTGTGTGTGTTAACTTCTGGGAATCCCTTTGTTACTGTGTTGTGAGCATCTGCGAGGCATGTCTGAGAAATTCATTTTTACCCACCCCCTTTCCTATATGTTCTCTAGCAGCCTATGGAATTTACCCATAATGCTCCAGCAGAGAAAACAAGAAGTGATGATTGCAGTAATTTCAACCCCATGATGAACGAGTATTGTCTGTGGAAGCAGGCTGGTCTGGCTCTTGTGAAGCCGGCACACTGAATAAACAGAACCTTGTTGAACTAGGGAGCCCTATTTGACAGTTAATAATCTGCTAGTAAGCCCGGGCATTGTTGTGTCATCGACTCCCTTACAATGAATTACGGTAAAGTAGAGCTCATTCAGTAAACACTGACTCAGTGAAGTAAGAAAGAGAAAACAAAACAGCAAAGTAACACACAAGACAACTGCTTCACTTTTGTAAAAATAGTGCTCTTTAATATAAATTATTGAAATATTTTAGAAATATAAATATGTGCAACGTTCCTTTTTCATTTATGTTGTTTTGTTTTTTTTGTAATGCTTTGTCATTTCAGATACTACAGCTTTTATTATGCCAGACTAGTGGCCAGCCTTTTTTTTTTTTTTTTTTTTTACAAGTCTTTATAAAAGACAAAATGATTCACAGACACGTGTGGTCCACTGCTGCTGCAACACATGTAAGAACTTGAACTTTTTATGAGAAAATAAGACTTGAGATTTGACAAAAACAAACTTTTTGTCACATTGGTCGTGTTTCCACAAACGTAGAGTGTTTTGCATATTTCAAAGCATTGTGTTTGAAAATCAGATAAGAAAGGCTTAATTTGACCAAATGTTCTAAATTGCGTATGTTGACTCTTGTTTGAGTGGTTATTTTTTTGTTGGCCTTTGTTTTAATAAAGTCTGATGCAGTACATTTTGAAAAAGCTAAAATGCACCTTTAAAAAAGTCCATGACAAGTCGTCATGAACGATCAAACTTGTACAGAAGAAACCACTTCTTTGGAAGATTTTTTTTTTTCCATTCTTCTCCTGTTTGTTTCTGGTTTTGCAAACACAACACACTTCTGCTGTTTTTCCTGGTAAATTACAGCCGTGTGTAAAGCTCAGCCTCAAAACTTCTGAGGAAACTACTCTTGGCAATGAG
Source organism: Labrus bergylta (assembly GCF_963930695.1). NCBI lineage: Eukaryota > Metazoa > Chordata > Actinopteri > Labriformes > Labridae > Labrus > Labrus bergylta. The sequence continues at coordinate 6,355,607 of NC_089215.1, read as the reverse complement.
ACTTGTTTGTTGGTGCAAACCAGTCGATTAGAAAAAGCCTTTTTTTTTTTCTCTTCTGTGAAATTTCAAACGTTTGCTTAGAAAATTGCTTGACAGTTCAATGGAAACACGACTACATTGTTATACTTCTGTGCTCCCGGCTTAAGTGGCCACATGAGATCACAAAATGTTGATGATGTGAAAAAGGCTACCACTTCTAAAATCAGGTCACAGTTCAGGATGAGCACTGGTTAAAACACACCGTTCATCAAATCCAAGTCTCTGTTTTACAAAAGGCTTTTTTTTTTTTTTTTTTTAAAAGAATCACTTTAAGGACGTCTTGTGTTCCTTTGACATTCACACAGACAAAACGAACTCCTGCTTCAGAGGTAACGATGGAGAACAGATGGGATGCGAACACTTTAAGAGGAAGAGACGAAATTAAACCGACCGCATAAAAAGTTAATGTCCTCTCTGTTATCCACTACAGGCTGTGCTGTAACGCCTCATTTCCACTGTTTGTTATGACTTGACTCGCCTCACTCGAAACCGTCCTATTTTTATTTATTTATTTTTTTTTCATTTCTGAATTGGCAAGAGCTGTGAAGCATATACCTGGTCCTTTCACCGGCATCAGCCACCAGGGCAGACAAAGAAGTGAAAGCCTTCCTAACGACTGATTGCTCAGCGGGAATCACTTCACTGTGGCTACTTTGCAAAGAGTGAAAGGACTTCAATACGCTCTCCCAGAACTCACATTACTTATGTTGAACCAGTGCATTAGATTTCTCTCTGCTTCTGTGTGTTTTTTTTGAAGGGACAAAAACAGCAGAGAAGGCACTGGTACCAGCTCCGAGTGAGTGGAACAAAGACTAAGCTGTGTGGAAAAGAGGCAAGAGGAAAACCGTGGAGGAGAGAGAGAGACGCTTAGTCACACAGGAATATGTTTGAGATGATAACATAAAAGAAATAACCGTGAGAGGCTCCAAAAAGACAGACTCAGTCGGAACTTTCTTTTCATATCCTTTAGCAAGCTCGGTTCTATACTTACAGGAGCAGCGTCCTGTTGAGCCTGATCATTTCCTCTAAGTCTGAGACATCAATCACGTCAATGTTTTTTGTTTAGCTGTATACCAGTATGTCTCCTCCCACTACTCCCACCCCCCCTCCCCAGCCCCCTCCCCAGTTCTTTAGTTTCCTTTTAGCTAATCCCATTTCCCGCTCTTCTTCTTCTTCTTCTTCTTCTTCTTCTCTCAACCCCTCTCTCCTCAGCCTCTTTTTTTCCTCTAGGATCCTCATCCTCATCCTCATCACACCCAAAGGAGTTTTACAGTGTCGCTGACAATTTTTCCAGCCGCTCTGGACAAAAATAAGTTCCGCTGTTTTGTTTGGTCACGCGCCAACGCTTTTGTCTCAGTAACAGCCGCCTGTTTTGTGTCATTGTCAAAGCGAACATTCAACCCCCCCCCCAAAAAAAAAAAAAAAACATTTAAAAAAAAAAAGAAGAGGGCTTGGGCAGGGGAAGGGGGGGGGGGGGGGGGGGTGGGATGGTAATGGAGGAGAACCGAGAAACAAACAAACAAAATGAGAAGATGCTTTGTAATGCTTTTTCCACACTCTTGTTCCCACGCTAACAAATCCTACACATGGGCCTGTACCTGCTTGTATGTGTGTGTGTGTGTGTGTGTGTGTGCAGAGCTAGCGTGCATGACCACCCTGCTCCCCCCTCTATGAGGCAACATTTGCGGGAAGCAGCGATGGAAATGTGTGCGCTGCCACAACACACACAAAAACACACACACTCAGGCAAACAAATACTCAACGCTCTCTGCTTTAGTTCCCTCCGTGTGGACTCCTGTCTTTTCTCTGTAAGCTCCTCCATCACTGCCCCCCCAACACACACACACACACACACACTCCACACCCCCCAGTTCTCTCTCTTTTTTTTTTTAGCCGTCTTTCTCTCTGTCCAGTGATCCACAGTGTTGTAAATGTCAGGCTGACCGAAGGAGAGGAGAGGTTTTCTTCTGAAGCGCGTGAAACTCCTCCTTTATATTGATCAGGTTGTCATCGTTAATATCTACCAATCAGGTTAATCTTCTACGAGGCTCTGCTCTGCGTCTGTGTCAGTCTTAGGAAACACTGACCCTTGACCTCTCACGTCATCTGCCACTCTCACACTAGTGGTCAGTTTTAGGAGGCAGGACCAGCGAGGTAACCATTATCTGAATCCAACTTTTCATCCCAGTCCCCATGTTGGCGGGGAGGGGGGAGGTGGGGGGGACTCTGGGGTAGCTGGTGTCTGTCAGTGTCGAACCAGATCTGGGATCAGCTGGTCACAATGAAAATCGGACCTCATACTGACCTCGCGTCAGCATCTAACGCTGATTCTGGTCTGTATCTCGTTGTGTGCATTTTATTTATTTATTTTTTTTACATATGCACTGAGAACTGGTCTGCAGCATCCTTAAGACACCCCGGTCCTGGACGGTGGAACCTCTCTGATTCCTGTCAGTCATATCGGGGCATCGTACTCCTCCAGGAAGTCTTTAAGCGTTTGCGGGAGCTGCTCAGTCCTCTCCGACCCCCCAAAGCCTCGGTCGTTCAGGGTCCTCCTGCACATGTGCTGCAGGGACGAGAGCGACGTTGAGAGGGGCCGGCGCAATTCCAAGGGAATCCTCTCACCCCCGGTGTGGATCAGATACACACTGCGCCCCTTCATCTCTGCCTCTCCTGGGTTGCCCCCGCACGCCCCTCCTCTGCTCCTCGCAGCCTCCGGCCCCTTCCCCATGTAGTGCGCGATAAGTTTCAGCACACAGTCGAACTGCGGGAGCTCTTGCGTGTTTTGGGGGTCTGGTTGTAAGAAAAAGCCGCCTCCTTCGCTGTGGATGCGCAGGTTCTTGGTACCCCGAGCCGTCTGGACAGAGAGGGTGAAGAAATAGTGGTGGTCTGAGGAGTCGCGGATCAGGAAGGTGCCTGGTGGTTCAGAGCGCAGCATGGAGCTGGCCTCCCGGCCCCCGACGGCCCCCCAGTAAAACCCACTTTCCTGGAGCTTATGCAATGCACGCATCACCTGAAGGAGAAAACCTACATTAGAACGCATTGTAATGATGCATAATGCTGTTTCTCTACTCAAAGCTATTTCTCTGAAAACAATCAGGCGTTCCTCACCTGCTGGTAGTGTGCGTGTGATCTGAAGGGCTTGTAGTGATGCGGGGTGAAGTTTGACCCGTGAACCCTGCCCACAGGAGAGGTCACGCCGCTCATGGCGAGGTGGTTTTGCCCGCCGGAGGCTACCATGGTGCCATGGCCCCCTGCCTCTGCCCGCTGGCTGCGAGGCAGGGGGCCCGGGACAGGAGTGTCGAGGTGGAAAGGTGCGGCGGGGGAGTTTGGGTCGGAGGGAGAGGGAAGAGAGGGAGACAGGGGTGAGGGCGGCGGGGTCACACACCGGGTCCAGGGCCCCGGGGGAGAGGAGTCCGATGCATCCAGAGAGGGGCTGGGAGAGAGCACCTAAACACAGCTGGAGAGAGAGAGAGAGAGAGAGAGACAGAGAGAGAGAGAGAGAGAGAGAGAGGAGGGCGCACGGATTACAGACTGATGCAGCACACATGCGAAAAGCAAGATGCATCACACAACACAGTTTCCCCTTGAGTCATTCATAAGCACAGACACGAATAAATCACCACTTTGCCACACTGGAGCTCTCAGTTTACTCTCACAGAATGCTGTTATGGTGACTGGGACAAATGCGTGAAGCAAGACTGGGCAGAGCAGGAAGGTTATATATAGTTTACATGAATCCTAGTATGCTGCTGCTGCTGCTGCTGCTGCTGCTGCTGCACCGTGCAGCCAGACGGGAACTGGATCCTGATTGCTTTCAATTGTCTTCGATCGGGCGTACCGCAACAAGGGATTTCAGAAACGGGGTCACTGTGAAAGAGTCCGACGCGTTTTTTTTTCTTCTCTTTTGACAAAATAACTCCTTTCTCCCCTGCTCGGAGGCGACACAGAGGCCCCATTCTCCGGTTTCACTGTGACTAAAAAGGTGTCCCGTTTTCACTGATCCTCTGTGGGCCCCCCCTACCCACCACCACCACCACCACCCCCCCCCCCCCTCCCGCATTAAAAAGCAGCCGGACAGTGCGGGAGGGATAGCAGGAGGCGCCATAACGGTTCCAGCAGCATTTTAAAGAGCCGCTGGAGTAGAGGTCAGAAACACTATTCATAATATGATGGAGAGGAAGAAAAAAAAAAATCCCCCTTAATCTGCGCTTCTTCGGCTGCACTGCACCAAGAGCCTCGAACAGCAACATGAGAACTGCTGCTCTTATATTTGTAAACCCTCTGTGTGTTTTTTTTTTTTTTTGGGTTTATCTGTCGGCTTCGGCAGCTCTGAAACATCTCTCCCTCAGTCTTGTTGAACTTACCTTGCGATTATGTTGAGCTCCGCACCGCAGCCGCTCGTCGCCAAAGCAAAAGCTATGCAAACTACCCGAGAGTAGTGCTGGATGAAATATTAACTCAGGCATTAAAATCCAAACAAAAAAAGTATCCAGAAAGTGTTAAAGGGGGGGTTTCTCTTTTCCTGCGCGGAGGAATGCGGCGGCGGCGTCGATATCAAGCTGGAGAGATCCAGTGAGTGGATAAAGGTTACTGTGGGATGTTTCCAATGACGATTCCTATTCGGAAAGCTCCGCCTCCTACGGAAAGCCCCGCCCCCCCTCCGGTTAGAGGTTCCTGGAAATACGCTCGCGCACAGTCGCGCACGCAAAGAACAGACACGCGGGCTCGCGCTCCCCCGTGGCAGATTGCCAAGAAATAATAATGTGACCTTTGCCGACTTGTTTCCTGGTATTGGTTGGGTCTTTTCTTGACAAATGAACGAGTCGAAATCTGCACTTAAAACACAGTGAATGATAGTAATTTGTAGAACTGTTAAATTAATGGAACAGAGGGTGTAGATGGAGGTTAACATGACAACCCTCATGAGGACAGATTTTTAAACATAACAAGCCACTGTATCGTTGCACTTTTGTTCTTTTGGGCTCAATTTGTGCGCACATATGTATTCATAGGGTAGAATATCTGAAAAAATATGACCCAATAACAAAATGTCAGGTAAATACCCACAAAAGTACACATTTGGCTCATTTAATGTTTTATTAATCATACAAATCTATGTAAAAATCATCATTAATTTCATATAGTATACGATTTGTAGGCTATACAAAACTCAAAATTCAAAACTTCATCAGATTTTGGAAATACTGATTTAAAAAAAAAAAAAGACTTTACTTACATTTTGTTCTATTTTGACATTGTGCTGCAACTGCTACAAAACGATTTCCCGCCACATAAATAAAAGCTCTGTCTTATCTATTTTTCAATCTTACTTTTCACCTCTGTAAATGCCACCTTCTTTAATAAGTTATTATATTTATTTCAATTAAATGGTAAAACTATTTCTACAGCTGCATGTAGGCTACTTTAACTTCTCCCACTGAGGATCAATAAGTAAAAAAAAGATAGTCAACATTTCCATTTTATGGTCAGGCTTCAGAAATGCAACGTGACAGATGATTAACATTTTACCCGCTGCGAGCTGGCAATGGTTTAAAGATAAGGTCCCTCGGGCCCTCATGTCGTGTCAGGAAGTATCTGACTTACTGTAAGTGCTCTTGAGCAACTACCAGCAAAAATCCATTGCAAGCAGAAGTCCTGCATTCAAAGTCTTACTTCATTTGAAGTGTGTTATCAGCTAAATGCAAACATTCTGCTGAATGGCCGTGGTCAGTGTTGTTTTCTTCTCTTTTCTTTTCATATAGTTTGTTACTATTTGTGCATTATGTATAAGAAGCAAGTCTCTTGGGTACTTCATATACTGTAAGTTAGTTTAATAACCTGCATCCAACCCAATATGTTTAAATCCACAATAACCTCAACTAAAAAATACTAAAGATGTAATCCACTCAAAAGTATTTAGCAGAAAAGGAAATACAGTGTCAATCCAATCGGCCTATAAATGATTTATACTTTTCAGTCCGCGCCTTTCTCTGTGTTGAGTAATAGCAAAGAGAGAGATTACAGTCACCGTCTTAATAAGATGAATACAACACCTATAAAACAATTACAACAACATACTATTACCCGCCTTCCAAATGAGTCTTTGTCGTATGATAACAAGCCGAGGTTATGGGTGGAGCGAGGTCCTGTTCCAATCAGAGGTTGAACCAAACACTGTGTAAATTATTACACACCCTGCAGACAGGGGCTTAAACAAACAGCTACAATAAAGGACAAGAATGAATCATGTGCTCACACAGAGGAGGACAAAGATCTAAAAAAAAAGTGATACGCACAAAAATAGACTCCAGCAAGCAGGCAATGGATATGCAAATGTTATCTTGATGTGCCAGGAAATCTGTGATGTCTGATCTAAGTTTTAGTGAGAATTTGACAAATGTCTAACTGCATAACAGGATTTTAAAGTAGTTTGGACTCTGGCCGCTAGAGGGCATTTAAAGACATTTAATTCATACAAAAACACAAACAGATACAAGTACTGTAGTATTTATCTTTTTTTGTTTTGTTTTGTCAAAGTTAAAGTAAGTTAAACACATAACAAGCGATTTGAATTCAATCGAGCATTTCAGACTAAATTTGCAACACCAGTTACAGTTGTGTTTGTGAACCCCGGAACTGTGTCGATAAAGTTTTTTCAAAAGTCTTCTCTGCAGCAGCAGCAGCAATGGCGGCTCCCATGTCCTGGAGGAGGCTGGTGCACTCCATGTACACACCGGCCATCGCCGGGGTATTTACCCGAATATCCGACCGACTCTTCCGTGCACGGGACAGAAGAGGAGGGTAAGAGACTCGGTTAATCCTCGAGGTTTAAAAAAACCAACAAAATAAACGTGCGCAGTTTGAGACGCGTTGCTAATGTTGTTGCTGCTAACCTAGTTGAATGTCGGACGTTGTGTCATTCCTTTGATCTTCTTTTTAAAAAAAAATGGAAAATCCACAATGAGCACGCTTCCCACATACTTTGCACCTAATAGTTGAGTTTCAATCACGTTCCTGAGTTTGAAAACAGAAACTAACCTGCAGGGGGGAAATGGAGGTTTTCATAACTTTTAGTTCTGTACATGCTGTTCCTCTTCACGTTTATGTAACACATCTGACATCTTCTTCTTCTGCTGCTGCTGCTGTCCCATCATGTCAGGGGCTTCATACGTTTCCCCATCAGCTGTGTGGCTACATGCATGAATAATATCTCAGATCAGCACACCTGCGGTTGATATTCGTGTTGCCTCTTGTTGTTTAGGTCCATTCAGAAGCACAGGGTGGGTGATGATGATGATGATGATGATGATGGTGACTCAATAAAACAACTTTCTCCTACATCCAGATAACAGAAACGCACACTGAGTGAGGGATGTACTCATTCGGTGTGCCAGATGAAGAGTTTAGGGTCTGTGAGCAATACATTTTGTCAAGATCTTTATGGTTTTGTGAGGTTGTTTTAACCCCAAACAGTGGACTCAACTTTTTTTTTGTTTTTTTTATTTATTTGTTAGGGACGGTGCATATTAATGAGCAGCTGTAAAAAAAAAAAAAAAAAATGCAGAAGTGCTAGTTTCCATCTGTTGTCTCTAGGCAGGTAACAGAGAAATACAAAGGTACAAAAGTGACACAAGACAGTCATAGAGGTTAAAGGTTAAAGGTGGTCACAGACTTGGTTTTCTTTTATCCACTGTTTGAGGTGTGTTTTTAACGTTGCACATGTTTGTGAGTCTCTTATTGTGAGTGGGAGAATATTCCAGTATTTAGTTCCTTTGACTGACTGAACAGTTTGAATGCAGTGCGTCTGTGTGGGACCTCACTGTCTCCTCGGGCTGTGGCCCCTGGTGCCGGTCCCACTGGCAGACTTCAGCTTTATGAAGTCCTTCAAAGGGAGGAGGAGGAGCAAGTCTGTGCAAAATATTATATATAAAACATGCATTTTTTTTAAATGAACAAAATTATGAAAATTTAGTAAATTATGTTTATCTAAAACAGTGCAATGGTGAAACGAAAATACCAATTCGTTTATTAATATTTTGCCATATAACTTTGTTATTTCCTTTTGCATCTTCAATAATAGTCATGAATAAATTTGCCTTCGCCCGCCGCGTTGTGCTTATTACTTTATTTCTAAGTGAGGTAAATCTCTGTCTGTCTGTGGTCAGACCTTTCATTCAGTTTTCTGCAACTTTTCCCACAGTGCGTCTCAGCACTATCATTATCTATTGTGCTTAAAATTACTCACCCAAGCCACATTTATCTGTTTGAACAACAGGTAATGTAGGACGTGCCAAGAGGCCGTGAACAATATGTCAACATGTCACTGCTGGGAGAAAAAAGTGTTTATGTTTATGTGGAATTGATCTGATGCTATGTGTTTAGTATGATCTCTATTTATGAACTTTTTTTTGTACTACATTCTTCTGCAAATAATACCCTTTATAGTTCCCTTTGTGTGAACCCCCCCACCCATTATTAAATGCAGTTAGACAAGATTACCAGGATCTCAGATCAAGACTTTTACTGATAAATAAAAAGCACAACCACCACTGATACAACTATACAATGAAGAGAACAGAGGAATGTGTATTTGAACTCTAGTGAATGTAAGTGTAATGCATGTAAATGTGCTATACAAATAGACTTGACATGTAAAGACTTATTTAAGATACAGCAGAGCTTAGAGATTCTTAAGAGTCAAGAGGGTCAAAGCTTAAAGCCCAAAATGATGACAAGGGAGTATGTCCAAATTAATGCAAACTCTAATCTGAAAAGTACAGATAACAGAAAAGCGTTCCCCTCAGAAGATCTTGACAAGATGGTTGTTGTTTATACTGCATCGACCTTGAAATTGCACGAAGCAGCTCAGTGGATTCAGCTATTATTCACTTATTATACATCTGCAGTAATACACAGGTTATCATCTCGGAGATTCAAGATTTTTATTTGTCACATGCTCATACAGATGTGCAGTGAAATGTAAATACTGTTCCACAAGGCCATGCAATAAACACTCAAAAATCACTATTACACATATATACAGATTATGTTAAGACTAAAAAATATGCAAAATGTATGAAATGTAAACAGTGTAAAGGTGGTGTCTCTTAGTAGTTATTGAGTTAACATAATGGAGATTGAGTCCATTCCTCTCTGATCAATGCCTTTACAGTTCATGAGGTACTGGAGGTACAGGATGGTGGACAATTCCTGGAAAAATAAGTCACTAATGGGAAGTCTGTCCATTCTGTTTTCTCCGGTCTCTGTTAGTGTTTCTTTGTCTGTATGAATAAAGAAAAGATTGATGACTTTAAACGGTGAGAGTTTCAACACCGTCGCAAATGAAGGGAAAAAATAAATCCACGTTCAGATGAAGGAAAACAGTCGACGCGACCGACAGCGTAGGGAAACGCGGTTACCTGCCGTTAGTTGCAGCTTTTTGCAGAAGATATCGGAACAGAGATCTTTGACTTCGTTACGCTTTCAGATAACACTGAAGCGTCCGGGGATGTTTGTGGTTTATTTGGCGTCCTGATAAAATCGAAACACTGTTGCTCATAAACTGTTGAATTCCTGGAAGGTGACTTTATTTGCCAAAAAAAAAAAAAAAAAAAACATAGTTTGGGCATGACGGAGCCTGCCAGCAGAATCTGTCATCTATCATCTTATCAGTCACACACGCACAGACCTCCGCTCTGTAGCTCTGGTTTCTGTCAGAGTCGAAGCTTGAAGCAGGAAACGTTTTAGAATGTGTTTATGACTTGTTAATGGAGCAGACAAACGAGAGCACATCATTAATACTACTATTTATGAAAGTATGGTACAGTATGTGGTGTATTATATTTGTTTAAATAAGACCAGGGGTTCCCAAACTTTCAGCCCATGACCCCTAAAATAAGATGCTAAAGACTGGAGACCTCTACTGTCCCTGCAGGTGGTTTAAACAGCCGGGCACACTAACAGGCCTATTCGAACACTGGCATTATATCAATCAATTATAACAATGTAAAGCGCCAATTTATGTTGTTATCTCTAGGAAAAGAGCAGGTAAAGACCATACTCGACAAAAAAGAACACAACCGCCTGAACACCGTGTTTACTGTAAGAAACATGTGGAGCAGAACATAGGTCATCTCTTGAACTCATTTTTTTTGGCATCTATTTTCACAATAATGGGACAAATATTCCATTTGAAGTCATTTTTATATGTTTTAGGACGACCACCCCCAGGTGGTGCCGACTCCCACTTTGGGAACAACTGCTTTAGACCTTGTTTTTTTTGTTTTGTTTTTGAAGTGAAGTCATAATGCGATAACCATCCGCTTGGTTTACCAAGTTATGGTAGCTGTTTGGAGACAAGTCTTTCCTGTTTAAAGCTGACATCAGCATGACAGTGCATATCTGCTTTAAGACAGGTACCAGAAGATTTGATTTCTGTTTTCAATATGGCCCCTTTCATACATGAAATCGTCATGTTTTCTAGATAATTTGCCATATTGCTTTTCACATATGTACCTCACAGTGGGAGATTATCATTTACATTATTTGAAGAGTCCAGTTTGGCTCAGGTGGGGGCAGGAACCTGGAAAGAGCATGCAGGAGGAGGAGGGGGAGTCTTCCCACTAAATACCACTAAAAGTTGTTTGTAGGTGTTTTCATCCTGACTTTGTTATAAACATTTTCTCGGGGGCTGGCAGAAAAAACCTGGGTGAAGTCAGGATGAGCAGATTTGGTCATCAGATTTCACACATGCATCCCTCATGTCAGGACATTTCAGGAGTGCAGTGCATGTGTGAAAGAAGCTAATGGAAGAGCCCTCACCTTTATGGATAAACTGGATTCAAACTTTTCCTGAAAGCCTTCCTATGAGAGACGATCTTTGAACCCTTCAGCTGTCATCAACGACCATTTAGCCTGTTTGGGCAACAGCCAATATTTCAGCGGATATCTGGATTGTTTATTCTAGATATCCAGGCCATGAGTTTCTCCTGGTCATTTATTAAGCCTGACTACAACCTGAGAAGAAACATTTCATCAAGGTTTGGAATTCTCACTGGAACTTTTCCAGAAATCCTAGAAACTTTGGGAATTTTAAGGCAAATTTTCAGGAATTTTCTCTAGAAATATTCTAGAAAAATTTCAGGAATTTTCAATTAAATGTTCCTTTCCATGATAAAAAAAAAATATATAGACATTTTCAGAAGAATTTTCAGTTCAATTTTTTTATATATATTTTCAGGAACATTCATGAAAGTTGAATAGAAATTTGTTGCAAGTTTGAGAAACTTTCTTTCTATGAAAAATTTCAGGAACATTTTCAGCATTTGTTTTACATTTCTGGAAGTTTTTGGGTATTTAAGTCTAACTTTAAGATTCTTACTTGAATCCCAGAATGTCAGAACTCAAAAAAACACGTTTTATTTCTGCCGCCCTCGTCCGTCTTATCAGGTGGGTGACGGTCTGGATGCATCATCCAACGTAACTTTTTCCAGGAAAAATGGATCAATCATCTAATTCACCTCATGCAAATAAAATGAGATCACGCAAGCTCACTGTTGGGGAATTTTGATTTGCGAGGAAAGATGAGAGGCAAAGACCGATGGAACCTTTTTTTTCCATTTCACGCTTCAAATGGAGGAATGTGGCGCCATGATGAACCAAAACAAACAGCTCCTCTATTCCACATAATTAAATTAGCGTCTAACCTCATTAAGTAAAACCCAGTTATCAAGTCGGTGTTACTACAATGCAAAAACAAGCTTCCATAGCATATATAGAGAACGGGTGTGTTGAATCTGGGGATTGATAAACCTGCTCTGAAGCCTGTTTCATAGAGGCTTTTATGTAACTAAGGTAACGCTGATTTAATATTCCTCCTCTCAGTCCTGACATGACCAAGCTGAGAGCTCCTTCATGTCCCTTTAGCATTCAGACAAGCCGTATGTTCTCCTTGATAGGAGTCCGATCCCAAACATTGAAGAAATCCCCTCCCTTTGTTTGCTGCACAACTTCAGACTCAGCACAGTGGCTTTGGAAAGATGCTCTGAGCTTTGTTTCCCGTTTTGAAAAGGACTTTTGTTTCCTCCGACTTCGTGTAGACAGTTTCTGTGGGTCAAATCCAAACCAAAACCTAAACCATATGAGTGTGTGTGTGTGTAGTGTAAGGTAGAAAGGATTTCAATAGAGTCACTTCAAACAGGCGGCCTCTGAGGTTGTGTGAGGATATCACTCCACCCTGTTTTTTCTTTATTTCATGTGGTTGCTCTGTCAGACAGAATAGTGAGATTGTACAGCAGACAAAAGGGGGCAGTGGTGATGATGGGGGTGAATTTAAGGACACTGAGGACAAAAAGAAACCAAACAGACGTACCGCTCCATCGCTTTGATCTGCGTCCTTAAACGTCACAAGCATTCAGTCCATTAGTATATCAAATAAAGTCCATCAGTGTATCAACAAGGAAATAACATGGAAGCCAAAGTTTTTAAGCAATAATCACAAACAGCTGCAAAGTATTTTTTTTAAACTGGAGATTTTTTTTTATTTTTCAAACAAAAACTTATTCATACGGAAGAGGATTACAGGCAATGAAAATAATTGATTTTGTTCTGAAATTATTTTCCAAGAATTCTGACGTTAGTCAGATTAAAAAGATATAAAATCATCTTCTGTTTTTTTGGTCTTATTTTTTTTTTTTTTGCTGTTGTTGAAAAGCTTTTTGAAGGTTTGATGACCTTTTGATTTGGACATGCATACTCTTTTTTTTTTTTTTACCTTCTTTTTCTTCGTTTGACGAAAAGGACCCCAAACATGCTGCTGATGTTTAAACTGAACACTTGTAGCCAAAAACCAAGACTGTAATAGATCCTCCAAAGGTTTTTTTTAATTTAACAAAATATTGAGATTAAAAATCTCTTTTTCAAGAATGTCTGAGTAGCAGCTCAATATGCAGAGCTTCACACAAACAACGAGCAGCCAGAAATACAATAAAATAAAAAAAAAAAACATAAAAAGACACAAATAATACAATACAGTACTTTATTGGCCCCCAGGGGGAGATTTCTTGTCACAGCTTTGCAAAAACAAATATTTTGTGAAGATCATCCACAAACACTTCAGGGAGAACATCTACAGCCAGATGTGTCCGCAGCCAAGTCATTTAACATCCTTTTACAATCATCCAATGAGAGCAGCTCGTTAAGTCTCAGCTCTTTTTGTAACTCCTTCCAAGGAAAGGGAGCAGCAAACTTAACCGCCTTTCCCCCCCCCGATTAATTTCTGACTTTTGGGAAGGGCAGTGTTGAAGTTTCTGGAATTGAAGGTGGTAGATCGTTGTACTCTAAGTGACTGATGTGGGTCAGACGGTATGAAGGAAGTAGACTTGTCGATGATAAAACATCCATTATTGATTGTAAAATCAATTTGTTTTCGATCGCTATTGTGGACCAAATACGTGCAAAATTATAATCCGCTGTCATTACACATTTTCTCTTCAACCTCAGCGTATTGCCCAGTTTACACAACTAAACATTAACCAGTTACTAAATATTCTCCTGCTCTAACAATTCAGATATGGAGTGGAATAATAAAGGGAATATTCTTGTTTAGTTTGTGCTGGTCCCTTACATTGACGTCCCCATGTGTCCTGCAGCTCCTCGGTGTTCCTGTTAGCTCCCCTCCTGGCCGAAGCCGACCCAGCCCCCCGCCACGTTTCCAGGCCCACCGGGTCAGCAGGAGCTCAGGGCACAGATGGCCTCTGCTCCCACTTCAGATGGATGGCAGAGCACGTGCCCGCCTTCAGGGTGCCGGGCACCCACATCCACGTCCTCACCTCGCCTGACCAGTTCTACCAGACCATGAAGGTAGGTGTCACCATGAAATGACTTCTTTCTTTCTTTCTTTCTTTCTTGTATTGTCATGTGTCATGTGTTGTCATGTGTTGTGGCAGGTTGGTGATTAATGAAGCAGAGAAGGTATTTGAGGAAGTAAAGTTTTCCCAGAAGACAATGTTAATTTACTCTGAGCTGGCAGAGAAGCAAAATGCAAATGACAGGAGTTAAAGTTTCAACTCTAAAGTGACTCGTCTACGCCCCACATCGTCAATACACTTCATGCTCGATTAATACGCTCTCTGCTTGAACACTGTGAAAAAGAATCTAACAGGGATGATGTTTAAGAGGTTAACACGGTCACTACAACTCTGTTAAAACTGGGTTGTTAGAATGTGATGTAAGGTAACGTTATCCCCACGCCTGCTGTGTGTCACCTCACTGGAATCCTTTGATGTTCCCTCACACTTCAGCCTGTTCGCCTGTTTTTGTTTTGTTTTTACGCTGCCATTGTCACAGCCAAGCAGGAAGTCCTCAAGTGCAAATCTATTATTTGCCATGAATCCAAATGATCAAAAATAAAGACACTAGATTGAATTTTTAAAGAAGCGTCTTGATTCTCATTTCAGGGGGGGGGGGGGGGGATTCTCTGCGACCACTGATATATTCCCATCTCTGTGTGAAATGAGGTCCAAAGATAACACAATTAACCTACACACTGATGCACGTGTCACAACGAGCGAGCGTTATATAAAAAGTCAAGGTGTGTGTGTGTGTGTGTGTGTGTGTGTGTGAGAGTGGGCGGGAGTCACAAAACCATGTCATTTGTTTTTCTTTTAAATCGACACTAACCTTCAACATCCACAGCTCGGAAAAGCGCAACACTAAATGAATGCCATTGTGTTGTTTTAATTATATATCACTTTCTTCACACACACCACAAGAACACACACACACACACACACACACACAAAACCACACACCCTCTATCTGTTGCTTCAGGCTGTTTGGTGTTACGTTGTGCTGACGTGTGTGTATGTAGATCCAGAACGGGGCGGCAGTAGCTCCGTCTGTAGGGACAGTTGGGGAACCGGAGGGTCGCCGGTTCAAGTCCCTGTGCGGACCAAGTCTGGAAATCTGGTAGCTGGAAAGGCGCCAGGGCACTTGCCCGTGGTGCCCTTGAGCAATGCACCGAACCCCCCCCCAAACAGCTCTGGAGCTCTCCCTGTGTAGCAGCCTCACTCTCTCATCTCTCCACTAGTGCATGTCCACAGGGTCCTGTTTGTGCGTGTGCGTGTGTGTGTGTGTGTGTGTGTGTGTGTGTGTGTGTGTGTGTGTGTGTGTGTGTGTGTGTGTGTGTGTGTGTGTGTGTGTGTGTGTGTGTGTGTGTGTGTGTGTGTGTGTGTGTGTGTGTGTGTGTGTGTGTGTGTGTGTGTGTGTGTGTGTGTGTGTGTGTGTGTGTGTGTGTGTGTGTGTGTGTGTGTGTGTGTGTGTGTGTGTGTGTGTGTGTGTGTGTGTGTGTGTGTGTGTGTGTTTCAGGCCGGTATGTGTGAGAAGCACGTCTTTCAATAATGAGAGTGTAAGCCAGAATTTCCCTCGGGGATTAATAAAGTATGTAAAATAGATTTAGAAGCCAAATGAAGAGAAGGCTAAAAACAAAGGGATATTGTTTACCAAAGTAAAAATGTACTGAACGCTGATCAATCAATATCTCCTCCAAGTGTTCAGACTTGTGTTCAAACTCTGAGCGACACATCGATGTTACGTCAACAGTTTTTGCAACGTGCAGGTTTTTTCCTCATCCTTGAATTCCAAACATGCCCGACGTTTAACCAAAGAATAAGAATTTAGTAGTTTTTCTTTTAAGGGGCTCTGCTTTTTTTTTTTCACGTTTTTTGGGACTTTGTTTTGTTTTTTGTTTTCTCGTGATTTCTATCTTTTATCTTCTGACGTTTGTCACCCGATCACACAAACACACCTCACACACTCCTCAAAACTCAAATTCACTGTTGTGTGTTTTTTGTTCTTTTTCTTTGCTTTGCTTTGCAGGCTCGCATCAAGACGGCGAAGAGACGAGTGGTGATGGCCTCGTTGTATCTGGGAACAGGCCAGCTGGAGCAGGAGCTGGTGAGAAGAGAAGTATTTGTGTGTGTGAGAGTGAGAGTGAGAGAAAGAGAGAGAGAAGCAAAAACTTACAAATCGTTTACGTCTTTACTTTGGAGCAGGTGAGAATAATGGCATCCAAACATCTGTGCGTGCCAAATAACTGGTCAGAGATGCCAGAAAATGTGAGTCAGAGTCCTCCTCGGGAGAACCGCAGTGTGGTTTGTTCAGACTGAAAATGTACTCCAGGCCAGCTACAAGGACTGACCCTAAACTGCAAGGCTTTATGGGAATAAGGAGACCACTGTTGGCATGTGATAGCCCGCTGTTCTTCATGCTTAGAGCGCCTAGCATAACAACATTATCCTGGAGCAAAACCACAGTCTGGAATCGAGCTCATGTTCAGCTGTTTTTATGTTGTTGGGGTTTTTTTTTTTTTTTTGTGAGTGAGTTTCAGAAAAAAAGGGCACAGACGAGTCAAACATGTTTAATTTCAGCTCCAATCGTCTGAATCAGCTGTGATGGTCACTGAACTCTGTAACTTCACAGGACGATGGATTACTGGAAAAAGCAAGTCGAGCACTGACTCTGACTCTGTGATATTAAGAAAGCGCAGGTTTGCTTGTAACTCGACACAATGACCTGATCTCGCTTCAGTAGAAAAATGCGAGTCTGGTTTGTGGTTCAGCCCTGAAGAATGCAAACTTGCAGGTGTGATTTCACCCCCCCCCCCCCCAAAAAAAAAAACACCCCGCTCTCGGGTTCAAGGATTTACTGATACCGACAATCCCACATGTGCTCCACATTTAACTAAACTCAGGCAGTGAGGAGGATCTGGAGCTGAAGGCAGGGCACAGAATTCGTTCGCCAACGTGAAGTCAAAGGATCTTTATTTACTTGTTGCAAATCCAACACTGTGTTAGGTGTGAAATGATGACTCTGTGCTTTACTCTTGTGATCTCATGTTTTGATGTCTGTGTCGTCGTTGTTAAGGTGGACTGTATGGAGGAAGCCTTACTGCGCTCACAGGAGAACAGTCATGATCCAGACCTGAAAGTCTCTGTGCTGCTGGACTACACGCGCGGCTCACGAGGTCATTCACAACGTCCATCAGATTTTTTTTTTTTTAGATTTCAGAAATCCACACTTGTTGTTCTGACTCTTTTTGTTTGTTTGTTTTGTGTGTGTGTGTGTGTGTTTTTATTTGAACGTGCAGGTCAGATAAACTCGAGAACGATGCTGCTGCCGCTGCTGCAGCGCTTCGCCTCTCAGATGCGAGTCTCTCTGTATCACACTCCGGACCTGAGGGGGCTGCTGCGGCTGCTCGTCCCTCAGCGCTTCAACGAGACCATCGGGGTGCAGCACATCAAAGTCTACCTGTTCGATGACAGCATCATCATCAGCGGGTACGTCGGTTTCTGCACAGAGAGCTTGTTTGCTGTCCTTTGTGTCAACACGTCCACGCACAAAAAAAAAAAAGAGTTTGTTTGAATTCCAGCGGAAGTTCAAAAGTTTGTCCTGCTTTCACCCTGGTTTCAGTCCACGTTATATATTTGCACAGTTCTTTCTAAATGGACGCGCAGGTGTTTTTACTACTATTTCTAGGCAAAGCTTCCCATCAAGCTCCACTGGTTGTGCTCCAAGCCGCGATGGCAGGATGCCTGTTTGTGTGGTTTCCACTCGGTTTTAAGATCAGCTCGTGCTGCTTTCACTGACCTGAGCGATAATCAGCAGGAAAGAAACTGAAAATACTACAAGAACAATCCAAGAGACTGATTAACACAATGACCACAATGGCTTTAATATTTAAAAACAACCTGCAGCTGTTTATAAAAAAAAAAACAAACAAGCCTTCAAGTCCTTCCTTCAAATTAAAGTTTCTGAGTAACTGTCACATATCCAAGATAAAGTGATATCCTCTCACATGCCAGAAATACCAGAACGTTGTCAAACATCTGATTGTGTTTGTAGGTCAGCATGTTGTTGTTTGTTTCCTTTCATGTTTTAATATTAACAAGGACTTACTAAAGATAAAACAAAATGTGTAGATACGTCACACATCTAGCTCATTCAAAATCAGATGAACCCAAGTGTTTAGCTCTTTTTTTTTTTTTTTTTTGATCTTCAGTCCTGACATTTTATACGCAGCACAAGATTCTCTGTTTTATCAAAGATCACTTTTCTTAAAATAACGTTAAAATTTTGTGTAAAAAAAACTGCGACGGATGTACAAGGAGGAGAAATAAAGGGTTTTAATGAGAAATTCCTCAGCGTCTTAGCTTAAAGAATTAAATGAATTAAGGGTGGTATTTTGCGGCACGCGCCCTGTCAAAAGGAAAAAGAAGCGATTCCCAGAGCATGAAGCAACACTCCTGTCCGCTCTCTCGCCTCTTTAACTCTTCCTGTGTTTCGTGTTTCAGGGCGAACCTGAGCGACTCGTACTTCACCAACAGACAGGACCGATACGTGCTGCTGGAGAACTGTGGGGAGGTCGCCGACTTCTTCTCCGACCTGGTGGAGGCTGTTGGTGACGTTTCCCTGCAGCTCCAGCCCGACGACTCGGTCACCATGCTGGAGGGGATGGTGCATCCGTACAAAGGTGGAAACCAAACCCGTGTGTGTGTGTGTGTGTGTGTGTGTGTGTGTGTTCTCTGTGTACACACAGTCACATATTTACCCTCCAACATGTTTTGACACAGTTTGACACTTTCTGCTCGAGTTTTTCAGCAAGAGGAGCCGATGGGTTTCACTAATGGAGCTTGAAAGCTTAGAAAGGGGCCAATAGATGATGGTCAGAGAGTGTGTGTGTGTGTGTGTGTGTTGTAAGAGAGTACAGTGAGAGAGATTAAGAGAGCTCTTGCGGTTGGCTAGCCATGCAGTCGGATGTGAAATTGTCAGGATTTTCACTACGCACGCGCACGCGCACGCACACGCGCGCACACACACACACACACACACACACACACACACACAGACAGAGCTGTGTGTCCGTAACTGGAGTGCAGACTGCCAGGATGTTAGTTTGAGGAGTGAATGACATCATGTCTGCAGGATCGGACCGCCGTGCTAACGAACACCAGGAATAGAGTTGTGATGTCAGAGTGTTGCTGGAAGATGATATGGACACCGTACAAACACGCACACACACGCGCACACACACACGCACACACACGCACACACTTATACGGAGACTATAGTCCTATAAACCCAACAGAAAAGACAACCAAACAGGCGTACATCACATTTATTATGTGCTGAGACGGTCCATTAACAGTTTAATGAAAAATGAAGCCGACGCTGAAGTGCAAAATCCTGCAGTTCATCGAGTGTCCACTGGAGGCAGGCTGCAGAAGAACAGAAAGTCACATACACACTCAGTCAAAAAAAAAAAGCCTGTTTCTACAAGAGAAATTAACATTTTTACAGCCTGCTTCAAAAACCGGTCTGATTAGCTCGTGTCTCGATCTGCACACTCTGTACGGAGGAGGAATTATTTCATAACCCGCTCATCCCCCATCTGTACCGTCTTCGGAGGTAGTAACAACAATGGCGAGATGGTTTCGGGTGAGCGCAGCGCGGTGCGGTGTCTGTGTGCGTGCATTTTTTTTTTTGACACTGATTCAAGGAGTGTGTTGATGTTTAGAGCTTTTGTTTCCTTTGCTTCCTGACAGCCTGGTTTGTTTGAGTGACTATAAAGACCCACTGATGTTTTGTTCCAGTTCAAGCATTGCAGCACTGAAGAGTGACGTGAGGAATGTAATATGCATATAGTTAACCTGGTTCTCACGTCGTGAATATGAGGAAGTGGTTTATTTGGAAACTGTGAGCGGAGTTGTCAGAAAGAGTGACAAGGATGTGGGAAGTTAAGAGATTAAGTGATGAGGTGTGTAAAATGAGTTCAGATATCGCTTCTCTTTGTCCGTTGTCTCAGAAACACAGAAAACAATGTTTCATGGCCTTTGTCCAAAATTCTGATGAATTGAGAGGTGATCTCTCTCCGAGCTCAGATCACTGTGACCCCCAGAGGTCAGTTCGACCGACGCTTCGTCCGCGTGCATCCTCTCATTTTGTGTCTCCATGCCAACCAGGCAACAGGCAGGACTTCTCGGTGGCGGCGAGACAGCGGATCATGGAGGTGATGACCACAGCCCAGGTGAGGCAGCAGCTCCTGAACAGCTCGGAGGACTCTGACAACGAGGGGATGAGCGAGGGGGAGGAGGACACCTGGGTGTTTCCTCTGGTCCAGATGAAACCTCTGGGCATCCAGGTGGACGAGCAGGTCACGCAGGTGAGCACTCTGCACCTGAAAGTACACCCGAAGCGCCCCATGTACAGAGGCCGTAGTCCGCCATTTAAACTGAGCCGCGCAGTAAAGAAACCGACTTAAGCAAACTTGAAAAAGCAGAGATTTGAGATTAATTTACTGCTCATTCTGGATGTTTTCAAGGTATATTTGGACCATTCAGTCCAGTTGCACTTGCAGTTTCAGGATAAAGTATGAAGAAATATAAATGAGAATTAAATAAGTCAGAGAAGTCATAAGAAGTGTTGCACCCCTAACCAGCTCTGTTATTAGCACAGCATCTTTTTTGTCACATTGTCCGCACCTGCAGCTCTTTTTATTTTTTCCCCCACTTTCTCTCTGAACCCGCAGCGCCTGCTGACAGACGCGGGGCCGGACTCCACTGTGTTTCTAACATCGGGTTACTTTAACCTGACCCGGGCGTACATGGGGCTGGTGCTCGGGGCCGGAGCCAGCTACCGCATCCTCACCGCCTCCCCCGAGGTCAACGGCTTCTTTGGAGCCAAGGGCGTCGCCGGGGCAATCCCCGCAGCGTACATCCACATCGCCAGACAGTTTTACAATCAGGTGTGCCGGCTGGGCCAGCAGGAGAGGATACACCTGCACGAGTACCACAGGTCACAGTGGACCTTCCACGCTAAAGGTGGGGGGGGGGGGGTCACACAGGATATCCTTACAGAGAACCTGACTGTCTGAACACTATAGTTCAGGCTGCAAACATTTCTATTCTTCTTAATCATCTTTTTAGTAAATGCAAAGTGTGTGAACTGTTTACAGATTTACAAGAAACCAAAGTGTCTTCAACTTGTTTGTTTTGTCGGATCAAAACTTCAAAACATGACACAAGAAAAAGCAAAAAAGAAGTCAGAATAAAAGCATAGACCGCATCTGGAATATTTCATGTATTAGGTCAGCTGTGCGTCTGCATTCTCTACACATCATAAACATGGCATAGCTCGCTCATTTATCCTTTGCCACCCACTTTTTTTTTTTTCCTAACATCTGTGTGAACAGTTGTTGATGGGAAAAAGTCTTCACACTTTGAGTTTCATTTCGCTTATTACCTCAGAAATGTGTGAAAGTGTAGGATGTGAGCCAGACTTTTTATGTAGCACAAGTCATTTAGTTTGACTTTTAACATCTTGTGGATTGATTACTAGGCTTCCACTTTACTCACTAACAACACTTTCCAGACTAGTTCACTTTGACTGAGTGGAAATGTTTACACACGTCACCCCGGCTGCTCTGCTCTCTGCTGTTGTTGTGGTCTCAGAGGAATTCAGCGTGAGAGACGAGGGCCTGTACAGTCACTGAGTCGTAGCCTCAGGACAAGGATGTACACTCACTCTCTCTCTCGTGCTTTTGGGTTTTTTTGGATCCGCGTCGGGGATTTCTGCATGTGCTTCCTCTCAGTTGTGGTCTGCGCCGACAGAATTCCCTGCTGGAGCCCTCACCTCCTCACCGGCTCACTCCGGTTTTTTCCTCTCCTGCAGGTCTGTGGTATTACCTCCAGGGGCAGGGCCGGCCGTGCCTCACGCTAATTGGCTCTCCCAATTTTGGTTACCGCTCGGTTCATCGTGACCTGGAGGCCCAAATCGCCATAGTAACGGAGAACGAGGAGCTGCAGAGCCAACTGCAGGAGGTCGGCTCTTTATGCTTACTTTATCCCCAGCCAGAAATAATAATGATGATGAATGACTCCTGGATTCACACCTGTGTTTTCACTCTCAGGAGCAGGAGACGTTGTACCAGCGCTCCTCAGAGGTCTCCGACTCCACGTTTGAGCAGCCGGACCGCCACGTCAAGCTGTGGGTCAAACTGGTCACTCCGCTCATCAAGAACTTCTTCTAAGATGCCACCAGGTTGTTACACACACACGCATACATGCAGGGGATTGTTTTCAAAGCGAGGGGGAAAATAAGAAAAACACGAGACATTGAGATTATCAGGCAGGTTGTAAAGATGCACTAACCAATACTTGTGCGCTGACTGGTGCAAAACTGAGGCACCGGTCAGCTCAGTTCAGTATCAGGTCGAGCAGTAACCCGTGTACAGATGCTGAGTTCTTTCCACATCAGCCCGGTACGACTCTAAACCCCCTCACTATGATTTCTGTTTCAGAACCAGCCAAAAAACTCCTCACAGGAGCTTTAAGGGCAGTGTTTGAATGAAGTAGAAGTGCTACATTTCACTGCTTAAAGAATGGTCTGTTGTTTTTTTTTTTTATTCAGTCAGGATTTATTGTCGAGTCGACGAAAAACCTCCCTGAACACAGTCTACAGAAACACACACAGACAGACACGTAGTAAAGCGGGCTGCGGTTTCTTAGAAATGCCTGCAGTCATTGTGGTGCGTCTTAAAATCACCGGGTCCCATCCTCGTCTTCCCAGCAGCCCGACTCAGCAGAGTGCGAGCGGTGAAGGAGAGTCGTCTGATTCACTCGAGTCGAGCAGTGAGTCAGCGCGCTGTTATGGTGATGATTTGACTCTGTGGTCTCTGTGTGAGTCCTGTTTGGACCTGACAGAGTGAAGTCAGATCAACCCTGGAACTAACAGGTTAGGTTCAGTTTGTAGAAGTGTTTCAGTGTTTGGACAGATCTCCAGAGCAGGAGACAGTCAGCATTTTTTTTTTTTTCTCTGTTGTTTCTCAGAACAGGACGGGTCACAGGCGGGATGGTGACGGTAAATGGGTGGCGTCTTATCGCTACCTGGATGGAGTCATGGAAAAAAAAAAAAATGTGTGTGATCTGCTGCCAAGAGGAAATAGATCTTGTTTTAGTACTCAAGTATTGTTCAGTTATGTCAGAAGATGTAAAAATACCTCAGAGACAAAGACGTGAACTGGAGTGCCGCTTGTTGGGGAAGGTTTAAAAAATAAAAAAAAAACGCACTATTACACAACCAAGAGGCAAGTCGAGAGGTCGCCCCGCCACACTCTGCTGTGGCCTCGGGCTACAAGTGAAACATCAGCAGGAAAGCCTCTTCAGTGCCGTCATGATCTTCACCAACTTTAAACTCCTGCAGTTACTTAAAAATCAATCAGAGCTTCTCACTTCAATTCAAACAACTTCATTAATCACTAAATTAATTAAAAAAAAAAAAAAAATCACTAAATTAGTAAAACTAAAAAATAAACACTAGAGGGTTAATTTTGATCAAGGAGAAAAAGGATCTGTCTTGGTAAGGAGGATAAAAAGTCCCAAACACAAGCTGCTACTGCGCCCGGCTTTTATGTATTGATCCATATCAATATATTCTTAAATATCTTATTTATATGTCAAATGTTACTGATATTGTAACGTATCTTCTTACTGTAAATGACCACAGGCACCTGAAATGAATCAAATCAAAAATTGTATTATGACAGACTTATGATATCAGCAAATAACTCGTGGTTGTCCAGAGAATCAGTCACATATCTTTTATATATCTATTATAACATATCATGTACCAGTTTAAGTATTTTAACTTACACTAGTACGTCTCTGTTACCTAATGTACAAACACTTTTTCTCTGCGTGGTCGGTAAACACATTAAATGAATCTCTATTGTTTCAGCTTATCCACAGCGTCACTAAAATTCATTTGAATCCTCGGGGAACATTTTTGGATCACTGCTTCTTTTTTTTTCCCCTTGTGGAGGTTGGACTGTTTAAACACATGGACGTAGTCTCAGTGACATTACCCATTCGTTTCTAAAGAGGCGCTTTGAAGCCAAAAGATGGCAGTCGCCACATTTAAAATCATTTTTTCCACCTACTTTGACTTTTTTCATCAGCATAGGGTTAATGATTTGTGTGATGTGGAAGCTCGGACAGAAAATTTGACAATGAAAATGGATTCAAATGTAAAACGTTGTGAAATTTGCTGAAAAAAAATGTGAGTATTGAGCCCGTTTGGTTTAACTGAAGCTTTTTTTTTCTCTGCTCCTCTGCTGTGTGCGTGTAGGAGCAGTGCAGGGACACGCTGACACAAACAAACAGGAACACCAGCCATCACACACGACTGTTTACTTTTATTGCAGCAGAACACGGAGATCTGTACAAGTCTTTATTGTTGGGAACACGTGCGTCTACTCTCACCGTGTCTGCATTAATCAGTAACTTCATCTCACCGCCTGCTGCAGTCAGTGAACTTATCCACACAGACTCTGTACACAGCGCTGCGTTATAGCCACACAGAAGATAACGCACATTCTCAACTTTTCACTAAAGGAGCAGCGGTGACACAATCTGCTAAATGAACGCTCTGCTTATGTCTTGGAAAAAAAACTTGTTTTTGTAGATTAAAGTAACTTTTCCAGGATTGTCAAGCAGTTTTTTTTTTTTTTTTTGGTCTCCTCTCTTGTGTTTTGTCTGGTTTTGTCATCTGTCAACTTGACCACACGTCTCTTTGTTTTCTTTTTTCCTGAAAGAGGAAGAAAACAAACGTGTCCCTCCAACAATAGCCTTTCCGTGTAGAGGGACAAAAACAAACAACACACATCCTTATCGACATTGCAGGAGGTCTATAGTTAGAATCTGTTGATAATAGGTTGGCGCTTCTCCAAACGGTTCTTGTGTTGTGTTGTGCAGACTCGTGTAAGGGTCAGCGTGGTGAAGAGACGGCTGATGTCCACACAGCGTCAATCATTGATCCTGGTAATAACAGGCTGGTGTGGTGGACACAGCTGCCCTCTAGTGGTGAAGCTGGGCTTACTCGACTCACCACCTGAGCCACATAAACATGTACCATAAGGGCGTCCTGCATGTGTCTGCATGATAGGATAGCCAGATTTATTTATGTAAAATAAGTTTTCAATAACTGAGCTTCATTTGTGTCTTTAATGGTGTTCTATTTGATCTATAATTGTGATCAATGATACAGTAAGTGAATATGTAAATTATGTTTACACAAATAGTAGCAAGTTCTACTTTTTTTTTTGCATTACTCAGCGAGGTGATACTTCATTTCCCCCTGATTTTTTTATGTAGATTTCTGTTGATTTTTTTTTTCCTTTTCAGCCTCTTTCATGCTTTCTCATCCTGATTGAAAGAACAGTCTTTGAAGAGAAAATATTTTCTGTGTGTTTTGTGCAGGGGGTGCGTGGCTTCAGTTTTTCTCAGTCCTGATCTTGGAGGCTCTTTATGGAGGTCGCTCCTCTCCTCCAGAACGGGACAGTCGGACATGCTTCAGTGTGAACGGCATGCTGGGAGACTTTTGGACTTCATCTCGGGTTTACGCTCATCGGTGTGTCGCAGGAAGTCGGACACACACAGGGGAGCCACTTGTGGTGCATTCAGGGGTTAATCCCCTTTATGTAAACTCCAGATCTTTTGGTTTACAACTAATGTTACCCTGTTAGTTTATTAACAGTGAACACAATCACACTTTGGGATTCTGTTTTATTTTTTAAGTATTACTAACAAAGAAATTTCTACACATCTCTCCAGATCCATGCTGCATGTTTCAGATAGCAAAAGAGACTTCATCAGTGGAAGTCCCTGAAGTGCACACAGGGGTAAAACCTCGAGGAGCCTTAATGACCGTTTAAGAGCGAGTTTACAGGAACAGGAATCAAAGCTAAATGTACAGTGTCTGTGTTATTACCTTTGTAAATTAAAGGACAATTATGTGAGTTTTTAAAAATGACTTCAGATGTTTTGACTTCTTTGTTTGGTTAGGGAGGTGTTTTTCATTTTTACCTTCAGTGTGTAAACAAACAGCATTTCATTTTGAAAGTAAAAAAAAAAAGGACCACACAAAGGTTTGGATGTTATTTTGGAAAAACTCATGACACCAAAAGAGTCAGTGGGCAGGTTTTAGGGAAAACAAGCAAACAAATCTCTAAAATCCCTCTGACACACTGTTAGAGAGATGAGTGAGTTTATAAAGTTAGACTATTCAAAAACAAACAGGGTACTAGTCACAACACTTGATGGCAGCACGTCTTGTTTAGAGGAACTAAATGAAAGGGCCTTAAGACGAGCGAGAGTGTTCCACAAGTTTCATTTTGGCAGTCAAGCTCCGTGTGTGATTCCTCAGATATGGCACATGTCTGACGGACACATCGCTGTCGCCTGCTTGAAGGCAGCAGCGACCAATTCACGTGGACGCACATCATGGAGGGCACAGCTACGACCGCGTTCAGTTTAACTTTAGGAACTCAGACGGAATTTTGAGACAAGATGTTAATCGCAGCCTGAAGCAAGAGTAAAGACCAGATGGTGCACTCGGCTCCGGAATAAAAAAGGGGTCAGCTGGATTACGATACGACTGTTCAAACATCGGGTCTGATCCAGAACCAAACGTCAAAGTGGATTGAAAAGAAACTTATTTGAATGAATTTTTCAGTTCAGACTGTAAACGGAAAACAGCTCTGAGTCACAAATCTAATCTTCCATCACTGGTTGACTTTCGCTTTTGACAAATCCAAAAGAAAAACAAACCAGAGATGAATATTGTTCTGCAAAACGTTTATTGAGAACGGGGAGAAAAACAAACTTTTTAACAATAAATTACAAGAAATCTGGATAAATAAATATTTCGCTATTAAAGCATTGCCTTCATTTTTCAGTAACAGTTCTTTGACTCGAGACAAACAGCAGGAAAATCAAGAAAACAGGCTAAAATAAAAAAGAAGCATTTTATGGACAAACATTAAAGATTGGGTCCCGGGTCAGCGATGCCTGCACTTGTTTGTTTTCCAGTTATTTTATTCTTCAAGTTTTTTAAATAAATGAGATGGTTTACTTAAAAGTCTAGAAAACAGACCTCAGATGATCAGAATCAGGTCAATCATGAGTTCATTTTAGGTGTTTCAGGCTCACGCTCCTGTACAATGAGATGTATCCACCAGCTGCGGCTCCGCCCTTCTTACCGTCACTTTGTGCAGTTTATCAAACGTCATCGGACACGCTGACTTTTTGTCCCAGTCACTTTTACAGCCTGCCCTCGTCTTCATGTTTTAAATGATCGAGTGGCTGCAGAGACTCGCTCCTCAGCAGACTAAACACTGGGTGTGTATGAAGTGTTTTCTGAGGTCAGTCACATTTGAACAGTCCTCACAGCACATTGAAAGAAGAGGACAGCACAGGGCACTGCAGGAGAGGAGTGCTCAAAAGAAGATGAAGAAGAAGAAGTCAATGACCAAAAGCCAAACCTGAAGAGAACAAGGTGCTGGTGCTGAAGATGACAGAAGAAGAGCTCCTCTGCAGCAGGTCCAGGAGTTTCAGGTCTACATCCAGTAAAGATTGAATCCTCTACAGACCCTTCAGAGACGAGACCTTCTTCTTCCGAGCAGCAAGCATCTCATAAAATGGGTCTTTGCTGATGGCGGCTCTGCAGGTTGGAGATGGAGGGTTAGAAAACAATCAGCATCGTCACACTGAGACAGAGTTTAAACGAGGCTCACTTCATGCTGTTGATCCACTCTTCTTTCTCCTCTGTTGTCGGGGCGGAGATCCTGTAAAAGGTGTGGTTTCCCTCGACGACGCGGCCGTCTGCCTCCGTCTTGCAGGCTTTGATCACCTGATCTTTGTGGTCTGGGATGAAGAGCTCGAAGCAGTTCTGACCAGCAGAAAAACAGAAAGATTTAAAAAAAAGATTCAGGAACAAATCTCTAAATAAGTGATTCAGGAGGAAAGGAAGCTGCTCTGTGTCTGATAACACCGGACATATTTATGCAGTATGTTTACCACACCAAGCAGGTTTCATTTTTGCGGTGGAGAATTTTGCATGTCTCATTTTTAGCAGGTTTTTGATTTTTGTCAGTTTTTGTAGTCTTATTAATGCTGAGGTTTTGTTTTGCTTCACAGGGTAATAATTTCATGGTAGCTTAAGAAAGAAATATGTTTTTGAGTTGGGTTTTTGCCTCCAGATGGCTCCTATTTTACTCCTGGAAAGTTCCAGATGTATGATATTTGGCTTCATTAGGTTTTGTTTATGCAAGTTTTTGAACGTGACTGATATATTTTTGTCTTTTTCTTCCTCCAGATTATTTTTTTATGGTGGTTTGAGAGCTTTAAAATCGTCAATTTCCATCCTCTCTTATACAAACAAAAATTAAAGAGCTATCATTGAGACAGAAAAAAAACCAGCTACATTGAGCTTTATTTACCGGCTTCTTGGAGTCCTCTACTTCTCGGATACTCAGATTCTCCAGTGGAATAATTCCTCGAGGCTCTTTATCCTGTCCAAACAGAGAAAAATAAATAAAACCAGAATGTGAGAATCCCTACCTGCATTTATCCAGTATATGTTTTTATGCTGCGATGTATCCAAACAGGAGGAACTTACAGTCGTATATTCAAAGTAGTAGAGGCAGTTATCAGTGAGAATAAACCAGCGTCTCTTCCAGGTTTTCACTCGTCCACCTGAGGGGAGATTACAGCTCGTCTGAGAGTCGGAACAAAAAAACTGAACTTTACATGAAAGCAGCGACACTCTGAAGCACACTGACGCACAGAGCAGCAGGTTAAAAAGAGCTGACTCATCAAATAGACTAAATCTGAAGGTCAGTGGCCTGCAGTTAGAAACAGATGTGAAACAGCGTTTCTTTATTTTTTTTTCCACATCTGTGCTTAACAACATTCAGCGCAGGGTGAAAGCAGAAACTATTTTTGCATTTTGAAGCCAATGTGAGGGTGAAAGCAGGAAGGGGAAGAAGCAAAGCAGTGCATTACAGCCGGGGACTTTAAAGGTACATACCTCCTGGAGTCAAAACACATGGAACACAAACAAACAAGAAAAACATTACAAAATGAGAATAACAAAATAAATATTTTCTCAGTTTTTCCTCCCGTCATGTTTTTAAAGTTGCTGTTACAGAGCGAGTCCACTAGAGGGCCCTACAGCTTACAGTGTCAAACTGATCCTCACTGCATGAACATACCAAGTTTGAGCAGCCATCCCTCTCTGTCAGGATTGAAGAACGTGTGTGTGAGGTCGTTCCCATCATCCTCAGGGATCTTAAAGGGTTCGTTCTTGATGCTGTCGTAAAGGTTCTGAGGAGAAGGTCGGATAAGGAAGGTGAGAGAGTGATGTACTGAATATCAGCACTGCTGTGATTCAGGGATGGGGCTATAGGTTTCTATATTTGGCTGAAATGATCCATATCTATAAAATATAGATTATGTTTATTCAGTGAACTGGTGTGCTGACTGTGCTGCATTCTTTGAGACAAGGTACCAACAATATTTGATTTATACATAATTACAATCATTGTTCAGTAAATACCTACTCTACTAGTTTCCTGTGTGATTTGGCAGAATGAATCAAGGCCAATAAATCCATTATGTTCTCGTGGTGTTACTGGTTCGGTGCACTTTGTAACGGCCCACATACATTTTAAAAAGCACGATTTGATGTAAGTTTTTTTTTGTTTAGCTTGAATCTAAACTCTTCTCACCCTGAGCAGGTCCTCTGGCAGATCTCCTCCTTCGTTGATTCCTCGGTTCATGGCCGTGAATTTCTGAACGGACGGTTTGTCCTTCACGTTTGGGTTGTGTAAGCTGGTGTTCAACATGATCACAGCGAACGACAAAATGTAACACGTATCTGTCGAGAAAAGAACAAAGGGTGTGTACTCCAAGACTTCTATACAAACAACAATTATTCATTTTTTTTTAAAACTGATTTCGATGTCAAGACAGAAGTTTGAAGTCAAAGGGAAGAATTAAAACAGGAGTGTTTCTGGAACATTGTCAGAGCTCCTATATTCATGTTTGTGGTCAGAACATATGCTGTGAAATGAAGTAATGTTGTTTACTGCACTCTTTTTTTTTTTTTTGGTGTGTTTTGAACTAAAAGATTTTTTTAAAACGTGACTGTAAACTTGTCTAAACTCCCGGCTGGCTCCGTCTGCTGTACCTGTGCTCTGGAACACTCCGGGGTTACAGCGACAGTATCTCTGAGCGAACGCCTCCATCATGCGGTCGATCTTCTGAGCCTCACCCGGCAGCCTGAAGCTCCACAGGAACTGCCTGAGGGCCTGGACCAGGTTCAGATCTGTGAACTCGTGTAAGTCCAGGAAGGCGTGCAGAACCTCGATGTTAAAGTCATCTCTGCACGACACGTAGCATCCCACACGAACACACGCCCACATGCACACGCACACGAGGGGGAGGAAACAGAAGGAACACAGGATCACCAACTGGACGCAGCTCATCGAGTTGGCAGCTCAAAACATTTGGATGAGATTTAAGATATCAGATAAAAACAGATTAAATGCTGATCTACACATAAGCTCATCTTTTTATATTAATATTGATGAGGCCTGATTTGTCCTCAGAGCTGCACATGTACAAACATGTACAGCTATGTTAAAAAAAACATGAGGAGTTTTTCACAGAATATCATTTTAAATTTCACAGTAGCACAGGAGTACATTAAAGGAGTAATGACTACATTAAATGTATATGTTTCCAAAGCTTTGCACAAATTCAACCGAAGCCTAGTTTGAACAAAATGTCAAACTTAGGTTAGAGGTAGGTCTTACTACACACATGATAAACGTTTGGTTGAGATAGCATTTCAGAAATGGTGACTTCCATATTCTGGCTTTAAAGCGCCCCTTCAGAACCTAATTGGTGAAGTCACTGAGACTACGTCCATGTTTTATACAGTCTATACTTTCAACACCCGAGTTTTCTCTGCTCTGAAATCTCAGAATGTCAGCTGTGGAAAAAAGGTGTTTTATTTTGAAGGAACACCTGCAGTGTCTCTCACCTCTCCCCGAGGAAGTCTCCAATCGCCGTCTTATTGAGCCCTTCACCCTTGTAGAGGAACTGGGCGATGTCGTCACTGGTGTTTTTCAGGAGGGAGCTGTCGATCAGGAAGCGAATCCCCTGAGAGAGACAACCAGAGGAACACAACACAGTCAGTACATCACAACAAAATATATGAACTCCTTTGATGGATCAGAGCATGGGAAGAGCTTTTTTTTTTTGTCCATCGCAAGTGATAACCCTTATTATTCTAATTTTAAATGATTCAATATTTTCTGAGGTTCTATTGTGTTTAACATAAATTCATTGAGGAGGGGAATTGTCATTGACAAAGAAACGCTCTAGTCAGTCTCAGTCAGATCCTTAAACTGTTACATGTAGAAAGAGCCTGATTCATTCTCACCTTCTTGGGGTCCATGTTGAACTTCTTCCGGCCTATGGCCATCTGTTTGTTCCTCTGCATACTTTTCCTAAAATGAGATGAAACAGAAAAACACCTCTGATACATAGACACTGTTGTATTTACACAAAACCCCCCACTTAACAATATCTGCTGTTGATTGGTTCATTCATGAGTAAATTATTGTTCAAGATTTCCTACGAGCAAGGTCTAGCTTCTCAAACCTGAAGAATCGAGTTTATTCAGAGTTTCTTTTAACAGTAAAGTGAATCTCCTTGAGTGTGGAAATTCATTTTTGACCTTTAAGACACAAATCAAAAACAACAGTCCACTTCAGAAGGTGAAGCTTTTGGTGAAGGTGAAAGCCCCTACAATATAAAGAATTTTGAACATCTTTGGGTTTTGAACCGTCCTGAGCACCTGGAGCTGTCGTTTCTCTATTTCCACATAAGCATTAAAGTAAACAACCCTTCCAATAAACATTTGACAGATTCATGGATAATGTCAACAATTGTTGGTAACCACTATCTTTTTTTCTGAGTGTCAGGCAGTTTTGTTTTTTTCAGGTCATTTTTGTGGCAGTGAGTGCACTTCACCTAAAACAAAGGCTGAGTGGACCACAGCTGCCCACACACAGGCACTGAAAAGATTGTTGAAAGACCCTTTACCTCTCTTCAGTCTGACCCAGGCTTTCAATCTCTATGGTCACCTCTACTATCTCATCCTTCAGCCGCTGAGAGCAGACAGTGAAACAGGAGGAGAGAGATGAAACAGAGAGAGAGGAAGGGAGAAAAAAAAAAATTACTTAGTTGGTTTTCTTTTGAGCTCAGAAATCAAACAGACATGTTCACGTGTTATTTTTGTGACATCTGACGTTCCCCATAAACCTCTGGAGATGCTTTGATTTCACAGTCAGCACCATGCTTCACACATGGTCGTCTGCTCCAGCTACGCTCTGACCAACACATCCAGACGAGCACTTCTTAAAGACGAGATGACCCAGAAAAAAAAAAAAAACAACCCTAAAGCTGCAGACGTGATTCCCTTTCTTTCTCACAGCATGAGTGTTGTGGAACAGCCATCCTCTGCAGAAAATCTTCTCTGGGAGTTGAAGCACCTGT
Organism: Labrus bergylta; assembly: GCF_963930695.1. Classification (NCBI taxonomy): domain Eukaryota; kingdom Metazoa; phylum Chordata; class Actinopteri; order Labriformes; family Labridae; genus Labrus; species Labrus bergylta. The sequence goes on along the minus strand of NC_089215.1, from coordinate 6,323,106 downwards.
TCTGGGGTCAGTGCCGACCACCCTTTCCTATGATTCCCTCTCCCCTGCGCTGACCCAGATTTATCCAGCCGGCCTCCTCCCCCCCCCCCCCCCCCTTTCGTGACTCCCTCCCCAGTCTTTTGAGTGTTGCACTGGAGGGGAGACGGGAGTATGCAGGATCAAAGACTTTGACTGGCTTAGCTGAGCTGCTCCACAGAGTGCAGAAGTTATGAGTGGAAAGAACAGAGGAGAGAAACAGATGGAAAGAAACACTGAGCCCAGCAGAAAAGATAATGAACTGAGATAATTATAGAAGAGAAGGAGACGTGGACGAAGCCTGAGTCTCAGAGTCGAGCTATAATCAACTACAACTCCCTCTGAACGTGTGTGTGTGTGTGTGTGTGTGTGTGTGTGTGTGTGTGTGTGTGTGTGTGTGTGTGTGTGTGTGTGTGTGTGTGTGTGTGTTAAAAACAGGTAAACAAGGTACATAAGTGCACTTGTCTGGATTCCTCCATGTGGGTTTCCATGGTTACCCTCCCACATAAACAAGCAGCGTCGTCTTTCTCCATTACTGAAATATTGCACGGCTCATTACCCATCAGCCCCCCAGGGCGAGACCTGGCGAGCTTAGAGGAGAAAAGCGCAGAGCGAGCGTCGACCTTGGTAATAAACTCCATCAATCTACTCGCGCAGTGTCGCAGCCTGAAGGCACGTTTGTGTTTTCTAAATGTTCCTCATGTTTTTTTATGTCCAGCTTGCTTACAGTAGAGCAGAAAGAGCGTTTGATGGCTATTTTTTTTCAGAAATTTAAATGATTAGATTCAAAATCTTAAGAATCTTTTGTCAAATCTTCTTTGAAAGTTGGTTTTGGTGAGGAATGAAAATATCTTCCAGTTGACCAAAGTGTAAAGTTTATATTTGACTCAGTCTGTACTACAATTTAACCGTAGAGATTCTGCAGTATAGAAAGTGGACAGTTAGCTTTTCGGCTAGATGTCTTCTTATTTCATCCAGTTTTTTTAAAGATTTATTTTTGGTCTTTTGTGCCTTTAATAGAGAGGACAGCACAGTGGACAGAGCCGGAAATCAGAGGGAGAGAGAGAGTAGGGAATGACATGCGGGAAAGGAGCCACAGGGTTTTTTTTAAAGTTTTTTTTACCCATATCTAAGTTTCTATTGTTTGAGAGGATAAGTGGCTCGAAGACAATTTGGAGAAGGGTGTCGATATCTTTTACACAACATTATGCAGAGTCATACCCATTACATTATCCTTCATTAAGCCTGATGAGACCGATTCATTCCTGTAAATTTCCCCGTTGTGGGATAAATAAAGGATTATCTTATCTTAGCTGCAAATTAAAGCAATTTTTCTTAGGAATTAAATCAACACAACAGAATTGACAATATTTGGACTTAATATTTCAGCACATATAAATTCAGTATGTCAACGGTTTCAATGCATGCGGGATGCACTTAACCTGCAGGTGAAATTGTCGGTGCACAGAATCTCGCAGAATTTGACGGCTTACAAAATACAGAGAAACACGGCAGCATCAGTGTTTGGCAGCTCAATCCGTTAACAAAAAAGGTTGAATGATTGATAAATATTAAGGCTTTGGATTGTTGTGAGCCTCCTCCCACAAACACTGCAATTACACACACACATCAGGACATTTTGGGTTTTGAAGCTGATGTGAGTTACAATCTTTAACCCCACATGCTGCATGATGATACTTGTGGCTAATGATGAATAAATAGCACATATTCGCCAAATATATCAAAAAATGTTAATGATCAACAAAATCATGGGTGTGATGCTAGAGATGGTTTCTTTATCAATTGAACTTCTGTGTAGAATTTCTGAACATGAGCATGAAACCAGATTTTCTCCTAACCCAGAGAAAGAGCTGACACAGACAGTGCTGCTCATTTATTTCAGGTTGAAAGGGAAACTGAGGCAGGGGGGCAAACCCGTCCCAACGACAAAGTCAGCTTCAGGAGACACACACACACACACACACATACAGTATATATATATATATAATACACACACAGAGACAAACACAGACCATCCCCCTCCATACACTAGCACCCCAGACAAAGACGATCATCCATCGTAAATGTGTACATTAACGCTCCAGTGGTCATATGCCTAGACCCCCTTAGCCCTCCCAACGCACACCTCCCTAGGCGCACTGGTCTAGACGTGGAAGTACAAAATCTATTCAAGGACACAGAACTACCTGAACAATGCAATGAGGAAAAACACACAATAACCTGTACACTACTGTCATTGCTGCTTATTCCTGAGACCATTCAACTGAAAGGATTAAAGGACCATCACATTATATATAAATAAAAAATGTAGTGTTTCATAAGAACCTGTAAAACAGTTAAACGACCCCTTCATTAATATTGTTGAAATCTGAAATGTATCATTTTAAAAAGACATGTTTAAAGCATGTCACAGAAGTTTAACTCCAGAACTTTTCAAATGAAAGGTCCTTAAAGCTTGAACAATGTGTGTTTGTGTGTGGATGGGTGTGTTTTTTTACCTGTATGTCGTGCAGTAGCTCTTGTTTTCTGCGGCGGATGCTTTCCAGCTCCTGTCTCTCCTCTGGACTGAGGTCATCAGGCACTGAAGAGAGAAGCACATGCAGCACTCAGAGACAAAGATCAAATATTCTCTCCTACACCCTAAGTACGCAAACACAACAACACACACAAACACATGGGAGATGAGTGACCTGAGAGTCCCAGTGCTCGGACTCACTATGGCAACATAAGATTTGAGCATCCAGAATATCTTCCAGCATCAGAAGCCCAAAGTGGAGGGTGAAATGAAATCCCTGTGTCACACTGAAGTATGAACACAGACACACATACACACACACAAGATGAAACAGGATGACTTTGAGTCATAATACAACAGACGAGAGTTAAGGAAAGGGAATTAAAAGACACAATGCATTTTTTTATATATATATTTAAGTTGGATCTTAGAACATCAGAAAATATAGGTAGAGGCTTCATTCTCCATTCAAAGGTCGTCCAAATACTCAAAAAAAGTTTTCAGATTGTTGTTTTCAAATGGATCAAAATTTTGACAAAGAGCCCGATGCCTAAACATTAATAACTTCACCGTCTTCCACAGCATCCAAGGTGGCAATCTGGTGGAAATGAACCAGTTATTTTGGTCAATATTGAGATCACACTTATTCAACCCAAGTACTCAAGAGATCCTTGATAAATCAAGAGAGACTCTTTATGATTCATTTTTCCTGTAGACGATAGATTTCAATGATCTTTCAATAATATTCAGGCAACAAGCCAAGTTTGAATAAAATTTAAAAAAACTTTTATTATTGCTTTAAACTTGTTTTTTCTCCATCTCTCAGTGACGTATAACTGAAAACAAAAAACATGTTCGAGTAAGAAACCGAGAGACTCGACTCTAGAAAGAAGAAAAGAAAAAAACACTTACATGTAAATGATTTGTAATGCTTAAGACAATGGACAGAATGAACGTATAACTGTTAAATGTGCTCTACTGTGCGTTGGCAAACAGTTCTCTACTTTCTACAGCACTGACACAGGACCACTGACAGTTCAACATACTGAGGCAGATACAGTCCATTATGCTTTAATTACAGCATTAGAGCTCCTGACTTGCAAAAATAGTTGCTTTCTAATAAAATATTTCTCATCTTCAAAAAGAAAGAAGACAACAGGATAAGAAAACGAGATCGATGAGAGAACAAAAGCTGCTGTGTTCAACAGGAGATAGAGAAATCTATTTTTTTTTTTTTTAAACTTCAAACAAAACTATTTTCTAATGAAAATAACTCATTAAACGTTTAGTCTTACTGTACCTGTTGAGCTCATACGGCCATCCAGCCTTACTTTTCTTACTCGGACACAACTGTACGTGACCACATGTGTGTTCTGATAGAACAGTAGCTCATGAGGCCACAGACAGACACACATGAAGTCTGCAGAGAGGTGATAAGATGAGGAGTGAAATACTGACCTGCCAGACCCTGACATGTGGTTTTTCCTGAGAACACTTTGAAACGGTTTGCTTCCAGATATGAGAGAAAGCATCGTGTAAAGTTACCTCTCTGGTCTGCATATTCTCGGGTTAACATTTTCCCATATTACACCTCTGACAACAATAACTGATATTCCTCTCCAGTTCTATTTAATTAAAACAAACCGTAACCACGAGTTACCAAGTTCTGCATTGACACAACTATACAAAGAACCCAGAGGGCTCTTTTTTGTTTTTTGTTGATATATGACTAAATTAAAAGCACATTTCACATGATGATACACTGTCTAGAATGAACCACTGTCTGCTCTGCTGCCACGCTCTTCTTCATGTGCTGCACAGTGCTGAGAGTATTTTAACAATAGAGTTAGAGCATGCTCCGTTGGGAAAGTCAAATATTTGCATTATTATGTTTTAATCAACCCAAGTGTTGTTTTCTGCATTTTATGATCAGTTTTTACAACAAAGCATATAAAGGAACTTTTCGACAAATACATATCTTTGATAGGCCCATGTCAGGCAATTATTCACATTTTGGGGAATTTTTGTTTAGAATGGCTAAAACACTTCATCAATTTTGTTGATTAGTAGTAAATTAAGTGACTATTTTTCAGCTTGACATACATACATTTAATAGTTTTATAATCTATATTGTAGGCTCTACAAAAATGTTTAAAAAGACCAACCGAAACATTTACACCATGGATGGAAAGCTCCAGGAAGAGGACATTTCTTTGTCAATGTGTTTGAAAGACTTTCTCATGACAGTTAGGCAAATTAAGAGAAGTCTAAGGTGTTGTGACAGGTGCCAACAGCCTCGATACCGATACCATTTCCATACTGCAGACTGTGCTGCATTCCCTCATCGTACACACACACACACACACACAACTCAGTCTACAGAGAGAGGTTTAAGTAGGCCAGAGCAGCAGCTCTCTCATTATAAACCTTATGGGACAAGAATAAACTCCCATTGTGAGAACAGAGGCAGTGAAACTGGCATTCAGGCGCACTTCCTCTCTCTGTAAGTTAAAGAGAGGACAATAGATTTATTTATTTATGATACCTTATGAAACATATGATCATGTGTTCAATCATAAACAGAGTACACACATTCTGATGCAATACCAACATGCCTCTCTGGGCTCCTGAACTAGCTGCACTGCATAGTCTCCAGGTCACCGAGTGTGTGTGTTTGTGTTGGTAGGTAACGGGACACCTTGCCATAGCAATGCTGCAGATGACCAGCTGCTATGGACGCCCAGCATACTCGCGCTTAAAGTTACGTCTCTATCCATCTACCTTCACACTCTGGTTTAAAAGTTACGCAAGACTTTACATCCTGTGCAGATTCAGGCTTCACAATTCAAAGATAACAAAACCACACGTAGGTTCTGGCAGCTTTCTCAAGAAGACGTGATGACACAGTACACGCACAAACACTCATTCAGATAAATTTCTGCATAACAGCTCAAATGCAGAAGTTATGATGACGCACAGAACACCTACACGATTTGTGTAATAATCCTGAGGCTCATACCAGAGAAAGCTTCTGTCTGATGAGTGGACTCACCCCTGGTCTCAGTGTGGCCAGAGACACCCAGTTCTATGCTGTTTATTCAGGAGTTTGATTCTCGCTCCAGGTACTTTTATAGCTCCTCCATTTCCAGTCAACAATTCCAGTACAAAAATTCCCGTTTGCTGCAGTCCAGTCTGGCACCTCCAACAACACAAAAATAATCCAGGACTGCCAAAGCCCTCCAATCCCAATCCTGTGGTCCTCTGGTGCAGCCTCCCTGCTCCTTAATCCTCAGGCTCTCATTCCAGCAGAGGGGAGACAGGAGGGGAGAGGGCCTTCAGCTAAAATTAGGATGAGTGTGTTTGAGAAGTGTGTCTGTGTGTGTGTGTGAGGGTGTGAGGGTGTGTGGGGAAAAAACCCTTGAACTCTCATCTTGCTCTCCCCCACTCCTCCCTCTGTCCAGCTTGACTCCACCCACTCAATGTGAGCACACCACAAAGACAGGCTCCCCCACGTGGACACCGGTGTCCATGAAAGGGAGAGACGGAGAGAGGGGATGGGGAGGTGCAGTTTTGCGTCGCCTTCAAAATAGTGATAAAGAGGGTGGAGCAAAACATGAAGCTGACTCACCAACTTTGGATGCGAGTCACAAACCAAATGCAACATATACAAAACGCCTTTTCTGCGCATGCATTCCTGAACATTTCCAGAAAATTTCAGGGCAAGGCTGCTCTGACAACTTCCTAACTTGCCAGTTCACATAACACCTCTCAGTGGGGGTCTGGAGACAGGACATGATGTAAAGTTGAGAATGCAGAAATAGCACACAAAGCAACAGAGCCTTTCAGTTCCTCATCTTCTGAAGTTTTTTTATGTATTAAAAAAGAAATATTACAAATAAATCTAGAAAGAAAGCCCAACGCTATAAAGACAGTGTTTGCCTATATTTACATGTAACTAAATTTATCCACAGTATCAAATATATAGGAAAAATTGTTAAGTCAAATTAGAACATTAACAATATTTTCCATTTTCATCATGCGCTTCATCCCGAGTTTTGTGTATGTGTGAAAACACCATGAACAACAGCTTCTGTTCTGGTAAGATTAAATCTAGGTTGAAAGATGTGTGGGCTTTCGGGTGGGGTTTCTGTTTACTTCTATTAGGGGAAAAAAAAGAAAGCATCTGATGTCATATTCTGGGCCAGAAAGTTGCGAATGTTCCTGTCGAGTAAATAAACAAAGCTGGCCCATCAGCCGGGCTTCTGCACGGTGTTATTAAGGAACCTCTGTGTTAAATGTGATTCTTCTAACCACTAGCATGGCAGCTGACCCAGGACCTGAGGCAAAACAAGTTTGGCAACAATATAATACCCAT